>NC_068443.1:8578634-8678634 GCF_023373465.1 Oncorhynchus keta | reverse complement strand
AAACGGGCCAATGAGTTGGGGCCCTGGGAAACGGGCCAATGAGTTAGGGCCAATGAGTTAGGGCCCTGGGAAACGGGCCAATGAGTTAGGGCCCTGGGCCGGGCCAATGAGTTAGTGCCCTGGGCCACGGGCCAATGAGTTAGGGCCCTGGGAAATGGGCCAATGAGTTAGTGCCCTGGGAAACGGGCCAATGAGTTAGGGCCCTGGGCCATGGGCCAATGAGTTAGGGCCCTGGGAAACGGGCCAATGAGTTAGGGCCCTGGGCCACGGGCCAATGAGTTAGGGCCCTGGGCCACGGGCCAATGAGTTAGGGCCCTGGGAAACGGGCCAATGAGTTAGGGCCCTGGGCCACGGGCCAATGAGTTAGGGCCCTGGGCCACGGGCCAATGAGTTAGGGTCCTGGGCCACGGGCCAATCAGTTAGGGTCCTGGTCCACGGGCCAATGAGTTAGTGTCCTGGGCCACGGGCCAATGAGTTAGGGTCCTGGGCCACGGGCCAGTGAGTTAGGGCCCTGGGAAATGGGCCAATGAGTTAGGGCCCTGGGCCACGGGCCAATGAGTTAGGGCCCTGGGAAATGGGCCAATGAGTTAGGGCCCTGGGAAACGGGCCAATGAGTTAGGGCCCTGGGCCACGGGCCAATGAGTTAGGGGGCCCTGGGAATGAGTTAGGGTCCTGGGCCACAGGCCAATCAGTTAGTCCTGGTCCACGGCCAATGAGTTAGTGTCTGGGCCACGGGCCAATGAGTTAGGGCCCTGGGAATCGGGCCAATGAGTTAGGGCCCTGGGAAACCCAATGAGTTAGGCCCACCCTGGGCCACGGGCCAATGAGTTAGGGCCCTGGGAAACGGGCCAATGAGTTAGGGCCCTGGGCCACGGGCCAATGAGTTAGGGCCCTGGGCCACGGGCCAATGAGTTAGGGTCCTGGGCCACGGGCCAATCAGTTAGGGTCCTGGTCCACGGGCCAATGAGTTAGTGTCCTGGGCCACGGGCCAATGAGTTAGGGTCCTGGGCCACGGGCCAGTGAGTTAGGGCCCTGGGAAACGGGCCAATGAGTTAGGGCCCTGGGAAACGGGCCAATGAGTTAGGGCCCTGGGCCACGGGCCAATGAGTTTAGGGTCCTGGCCCAACTACCCCACTGTCACAGTTATTAGATTCCCCCTCTCCCCATCACAGTTATTAGATTCCCCCTCTCCCCATCACAGTTATTAGATTCCCCCTCTCCCCATCACAGTTATTAGATTCCCCCTCTCCCCATCACAGTGATCTGAGGTCCAGGTGGAACCAGGGAACATTTCCATTATTGTGTCATCAAGGACTCAAGCTATGGCCAAATGACTTCCTCTCTCCCTTTTATCTCTCCCTCTACCCCTCTCTCTATCCTTCCCTCCCTCTCTCCCTCTACCCCTCTCTCTCCCTCCCTCTACCCCTCTCTCTATCCTTCTCTCCCTCTCTCCCTCTCTCCCTCTACCCCTCTCTCTATCCTTCCCTCCCTCTCTCCCTCTACCCCTCTCTCTCCCTCCCTCTACCCCTCTCTCTATCTTTCCCTCCCTCTCTCCCTCTACCCCTCTCTCTATCGTTCCCTCCCTCTCTCCCCCTACCCCTCTCTCTCCCTCCCTCTACCCCTCTCTCTATCCTTCTCTCCCTCTCCCCCTCTCCTTCACTCTCTCTCCCTCTATCCTGCCCTCTCTCTATCACTCTATATATGCCTCTATCCCTCTCTCTATTCCTCTATCCATACCTCTATCCCTCTCTCTATCATTCACTCCATATATCCCTTTATCTCTCCATCTATCGATTCCTCTATCCTTCCCTCTCTCCTTCCTTATAGCAGAGGATAAGTCCTGTCCACCTTGGAAGAACAGAAAGTTTAAGTTAGCGAGATTGATTAAAAAAAAGTGAATATGGAGAGAGAGAGCTGTGAGGATAGGAAGGCCCCAGTCCCTGGTCTCTTGTCATCATCTCATCTTATACCTGTCTGTCTATAGCTCGTACCTAGAGGCACGTTAGGCTGAGAAACCAAGGTTATTCTCAGGGGTTCAAATTCAAGTAAAGTTTTTATTTTGCATTCACAGTACATTTAGAAGTGAAGAAAAGTTTGCGCTAGAGGCGGAACGCCTGAGTTGTCCCTCTTTGTCCTCTTCCATCTCTCTCCCTCTCCCATCTCTCTCCCATCTCTGTCTCCCTCTCCCATCTCTCCCCCTCTCCCATCTCTCTCTCTCTCTGTCTCCCTCTCCATCTCTCTCCCATCTCTCTCTCTGTCTCCCTCTCCCATCTCTCTCCATCTCCCTCTCCCATCTCTCTCTCTCTTCTCCCATCTCCTCTCTCTCTCTCTCTCTCCCTCTCCCATCTCTCTCTCTCATCTCCTCTCTCTCTCTCTCTCTCTCTCTCTCTCTCTCTCCCTCTCTCTCTCTCTCTCTCTCTCTCTCTCTCTCTCTCTCTCTCTCTCTCTCTCTCTCTCTCTCTCTCTCTCTCATCTCTCTCACTCTCTCTCTCTCTCTCTCTCTCCCTCCCTCCTACTCCCTCTCTCTCTGGATGTGTCCTGATTGGCCCCTTATTTTCTATATAGTCCCTCTGGTGTAAGGTAGTGCACCAAATAGGGAATAGGGTATAAGGTAGTGCACTATAAAGGGAATAGTGTGTCATTGTGGACATTGCCTCTTCAAAGCGATGTCATCTTCATGACATAGTGCTGATGTCAGCGTTTCCAACGTTCCTCAGGGTGGTTTCAATGGGTTGGCCTAGGGGCGGGCTTACTCCGCTCTTCGTCCCCCTGAGGGTGGGTTAGAAATTTGGATTTAATTCCTAGCCTTAAAAATGTGGATTTAATACCTAAACTTGAAACTTTGAAATTTGACATTTGAAACAATTTCAGATTTGGGCGGTTGGTAGGGGACCTGGGGTTAGGGGGGTTGGTAGGGGACCTGGGGTTGGTAGGGGACCTGGGTTTAGGGGGTTAGGGGGTGGTAGGGGGGGTTGGTACCTGGGGTTAGGGGTAGGGGACCTGGGGTTAGGGGTTGGTAGGGGACCTGGGGTTGGTAGGGGACCTGGGGTTATGGGGGTTGGTAGGGGACTGGGGTTGGTAGGGGAGGTTATGGGGGTTGGTAGGGGACCTGGGGTTAGGGGGGTTGACCTGGGGTTGGTAGGGGACCTGGGGTTAGGGGGTTGGTAGGGGACCTGGGGTTGGTAGGGGACCTGGGGTTATGGGGGTTGGTAGGGAACTGGGGTTAGGGGTTGGTAGGGGACCTGGGGTTAGGGGGTTGGTAGGGGACCTGGGGTTAGGGAGGTTGGTAGGGGACCTGGGGTTAGGGGGTTGGTAGGGGACCTGGGGTTGGTAGGGGACCTGGGGTTAGGGGTTAGGGGGGGTTGGTAGGGGACCTGGGGTTAGGGGAACTGGGGTTGGGGGTTGGGGGGACCTGGGGTTTGGTGGGGACCTTGGTAGGGGACCTGGGGTTGGTAGGGGACCTGGGGTTAGGGGGTTGGTAGGGACCTGGGGTTATGGGGGTTGGTAGGGGAACTGGGGTTAGGGGGTTGGTAGGGGACCTGGGGTTAGGGGGTTGGTAGGGGACCTGGGGTTAGGGGGTTGGTAGGGGACCTGGGGTTGGGAGGGACCTGGGGTTTGGTGGGTTGGTAGGGGACCTGGGGTTGGTAGGGGACCTGGGGTTATGGGGGTTGGTAGGGGAACTGGGGTTAGGGGGTTGGTAGGGGACCTGGGGTTTGGGGGGTTGGTAGGGGACCTGGGGTTAGGGAGGTTGGTAGGGGACCTGGGGTTGGTAGGGGACCTGGGGTTAGGGGGTTGGTAGGGGACCTGGGGTTAGGGAGGTTGGTAGGGGACCTGGGGTTTGGGGAGGTTGGGAGGGACCTGGGGTTAGGGGTTGGTAGGGGACCTGGGGTTAGGGAGGTTGGTAGGGGACCTGGGGTTTGGGGAGGTTGGTAGGGGACCTGGGGTTAGGGGTTGGTAGGGGACCTGGGGTTGGTAGGGGACCTGGGGTTGGTAGGGGACCTGGGGTTAGGGGGTTGGTAGGGGACCTGGGGTTGGTAGGGGACCTGGGGTTAGGGAGGCTGGTAGGGGACCTGGGGTTAGGGGGTTGGTAGGGGACCTGGGGTTGGTAGGGGACCTGGGGTTATGGGGGTTGGTAGGGGAACTGGGGTTAGGGGGTTGGTAGGGGACCTGGGGTTAGGGGGTTGATAGGGGACCTGGGGTTAGGAGGTTGGTGGGGTTGGTAGGGGACCTGGGGTTAGGGGGTTGGTAGGGGAACCTGGGGTTATGGGGGTTGGTAGGGGAACTGGGGTTTGGGGTGTTGGTAGGGGACCTGGGGTTAGGGAGGTTGGTAGGGGACCTGGGGTTGGTAGGGGACCTGGGGTTGGTAGGGGACCTGGGGTTAGGGGACCTGGGGTTGGTAGGGGACCTGGGGTTATGGGGGTTGGTAGGGGAACTGGGGTTAGGGGGTTGGTAGGGGACCTGGGGTTAGGGGGTTGATAGGGGACCTGGGGTTAGGGAGGTTGGGGGGACCTGGGGTTGGTAGGGGACCTGGGGGGGTTGGTAGGGGACCTGGGGTTAGGGGTTGGTAGGGGACCTGGGGTTATGGGGGTTGGTAGGGGAACTGGGGGTTAGTGGGGTTGGTAGGGGACCTGGGGTTAGGGAGGTTGGTAGGGGACCTGGGGTTAGGGGGTTGGTAGGGGACCTGGGGTTTGGGGGGGTTGGGAGGGGACCTGGGGTTTGGTGGGTTGGTAGGGGACCTGGGGTTAGGGGACCTGGGGTTATGGGGGTTGGTAGGGGAACTGGGGTTAGGGGGTTGGTAGGGGACCTGGGGTTTGGGGGTTGGTAGGGGACCTGGGGTTAGGGAGGTTGGTAGGGGACCTGGGGTTGGTAGGGGACCTGGGGTTAGGGGTTGGTAGGGGACCTGGGGTTAGGGAGGTTGGTAGGGGACCTGGGGTTTGGGGGGTTGGTAGGGGACCTGGGGTTAGGGGGGTTGGTAGGGGACCTGGGGTTAGGGGGTTGGTAGGGGACCTGGGGTTTGAGGAGGTTGGTAGGGGACCTGGGGTTAGGGGTTGGTAGGGGACCTGGGGTTGGTAGGGGACCTGGGGTTAGGGGGTTGGTAGGGGACCTGGGGTTGGTAGGGGACCTGGGGTTAGGGGGTTGGTAGGGGACCTGGGGTTGGTAGGGGACCTGGGGTTAGGGGGTTGGTAGGGGACCTGGGGTTATGGGGGTTGGTAGGGGAACTGGGGTTGTGGGGGTTGGTAGGGGAACTGGGGTTAGGGGGTTGGTAGGGGACCTGGGGTTAGGGAGGTTGGTAGGGGACCTGGGGTTGGTAGGGGACCTGGGGTTGGTAGGGGACCTGGGGATAGGGGGTTGGTAGGGGACCTGGGGTTAGGGAGGTTGGTAGGGGACCTGGGGTTTGGGGAGGTTGGTAGGGGACCTGGGTTATGGGGGTTGGTAGGGGACCTGGGGTTAGGGGGTTAGGGGACCTGGGGTTGGTAGGGGACCTGGGGTTGGTAGGGGACCTGGGGTTAGGGGTTGGTAGGGGACCTGGGGTTGGTAGGGGACCTGGGGTTAGGGGGGTTGGTTGGGGATCTGGGGTTAGGGAGGTTGGTAGGGGACCTGGGGTTGGTAGGGGATCTGGGGTTAGGGAGGTTGGTAGGGGACCTGGGGTTGGTAGGGGACCTGCGGTTGGTAGGGGACCTGCGGTTGGTAGGGGACCTGGGGTTAGGGGGGTTGGTAGGGGACCTGGGGTTGGTACGGGGGGGTTGGGGGGTAGGGGACCTGGGGTTAGGGGGTTGGTAGGGGACCTGGGGTTAGGGAGGTTGGTAGGGGACCTGGGGTTGGTAGGGGACCTGGGGTTAGGGGGGTTGGTAGGGGACCTGGGGTTGGTAGGGGACCTGGGGTTAGGGGGTTGGTTGGGGACCTGGGGTTAGGGGGTTGGAAGGGGACCTGGGGTTAGGGGGTTGGTAGGGGACCCGGGGTTAGGGGTTGGTAGGGGACCTGGGGTTAGGGGTTGGTAGGGGACCTGGGGTTAGGGAGGTTGGTAGGGGACCTGGGGTTAGGGGGTTGGTAGGGGACCTGGGGTTGGTAGGGGACCTGGGGTTAGGGGGTTGGTGGGGGACCTGGGGTTGGTAGGGGACCTGGGGTTGGTAGGGGACCTGGGTTTAGGGAGGTTGGTAGGGGACCTGGGGTTGGTAGGGGACCTGGGGTTAGGGGGTTGGTAGGTTGGTAGGGGACCTGGGGTTGGTAGGGGACCTGGGGTTAGGGGGGTTGGTAGGGGACCTGGGGTTAGGGGGGTTGGTAGGGGACCTGGGGTTGGTAGGGGACCTGGGGTTAGGAGGTTGGTAGGGGACCTGGGGTTAGGGGGGTTGGTAGGGGACCTGGGGTTAGGGGGGTTGGTAGGGGACCTGGGGTTAGGGAGGTTGGTAGGGGACCTGGGGTTAGAGAGGTTGGTAGGGGACCTGGGGTTTTGGGGGGTTGGTAGGGGACCTGGGGTTTGGGGGGGTTGGTAGGGGACCTGGGGTTTGGGGGGTTGGTAGGGGACCTGGGGTTAGGGAGGTTGGTAGGGGACCTGGGGTTAGGGGGGTTGGTAGGGGACCTGCAACCTTGAGATCTATCTACACCTTGATTGGAGTCCAGCTTTGGTAAATTCAATTGATTGGAGATCATTTGGAAAGGCACACACCTATCTTTTAAAGGTCCCACAGCTGACAGTGCATGTCAGAGCAAAAACCAAGCCATGATGTCGAAGGTGTTGTCCGTAGAGCTTAGAGACAGTATTGTGTCGCGGCACAAGTCTCAGTCAAAAGGTACTAAAATATATATACACAGCATTGAACATTCCCAGGTTCCAGACCTGGAAGAGATTTAGAACCACCAAGATTCTTCCTTCGCCCGGCCAAACTGAGTAATCGGGCCTTGGTCAGGGAGGTGATCAAGAACCCAATGGTCACTCTGACGGAAGCCTTTGTAAAAGGCTTGAATACCAAGCGTCACGTCTGGAGGAAACCTGGCACCCTCCCTACGGTGAAGCATGGTGGTGGCACCCTCCCTACGGTGAAGCATGGTGGTGGCACCCTCCCTACGGTGAAGCATGGTGGTGGCACCCTCCCTACGGTGAAGCATGATGGTGGCACCCTCCCTACGGTGAAGCATGGTGGTGGCACCCCTACGGTCATGGTGGTGGCACCCTACGGTGAAGCATGGTGGGTGGCACAATCCCTACGGTGAAGCATGGTGGTGGCACCCTCCCTACGGTGAAGCATGGTGGTGGCACAATCCCTACGGTGAAGCATGGTGGTGGCACAATCCCTACGGTGAAGCATGGTGGTGGCACAATCCCTACGGTGAAGCATGGTGGTGGCACAATCCCTACGGTGAAGCATGGTGGTGGCACAATCCCTACGGTGAAGCATGGTGGTGGCACCCTCCCTAATCCCCCTACGGTGAAGTGGTGGTGGCAAGGTGAAGCATGGTGGTGGCACAATCCCTACGGTGAAGCATGGTGGTGGCACAATCCCTACGGTGAAGCATGGTGGTGGCACAAAGCATGGTGGTGGCCCAATCCCTACGGTGAAGCATGGTGGTGGCACAATCCCTACGGTGAAGCATGGTGGTGGCACAATCCCTACGGTGAAGCATGGTGGTGGCACAATCCCTACGGTGAAGCATGGTGGTGGCAGCATCATGCTGTGGGGATGTTTTTCAGCGGCAGGGACTGGGAGACTAGTCAGGATCGAGGGAAAGATTAACAGAGCAAAATACAGAGAGATCCTGGATGAAAATCTGCTCCAGAGCTTTCAGGACCTCAGACTGGGGTAAAGGTTCATCTTCCAACAGGACAACGACCCTAAGCACACAGCCAAGAAAACACAGGAGTGGCTTTAGGACAAGTCTCTGAATGTCCATGACTGGCCCAGCCAGAGCCCGGACTTGAACCAGATCGAACATCTCTGGAGAGACCTGAAAATAGCTATGCAGCGACGCTCCCCATCCAACCTGACAGAGCTTGAGAGGATCTGCAGAGAAGAATGGGAGAAACTCCCCAAATACAGGTGTGCCAAGCTTGTAGCGTCCTACCCAAGAAGACTGGAGGCTGTAATTGCTGCCAAAGGTGCTTCAACAAAGTACTGAGTAAAGGGTCTGAATACTTATGTAAATGTGGTATTTCCGGGTTTTCTCTAAAAACCTGTTTCTGCATCAAAGTGTATCGTGTTTAGATTGATAAGGGGGGGGGGACAATTAAATCAATTATAGAATAAGGATCTAACGTAATAAAATGTGGAAAAAAGTCAAGGGGTCTGAATAAGAGCGTCTGCTAAATGACTTAAATGTAAATGTAATACACCGTATATATCCTTCTCCCTATGGCCCACTGATACACACACAATCAGTGTACATATAGACAGACGCTCTCTCTCTCTCTCTCTCTCTCTCTCTCTCTCTCTCTCTCTCTCTCTCTTGGCTCAGTCTCACATCCCAGATCCTCACCCAAATTTAAATGGGAGGAGCCAAGATTAGGGACTCAAAAAAATGAGAGAGAGAGAGAGAGAGAGAGAGAGAGAGAGAGAGAGAGAGAGAGAGAGAGAGAGAGAGAGAGAGAGAGAGAGAGAGAGAGAGATAGAGAGAGAGAGAGAGAGATAGAGAGAGAGAGAGAGATACAGAGAGAGAGAGAGAGACAGAGACAGAGAGAGACAGAGAGCGAGAGATAGATACAGAGAGAGAGAGACAGAGAGAGAGGGAGAGAGACAGAGAGAGAGAGACAGACATAGAGAGAGAGAGAAGTAACAGCAGTTGTCAAGATCTTCTAGCCTACACAGTCCAGAACAGGAGAGAGGAGAGGCACTAAGAGACAGCAAACCCCTGACACCAACCTGACCCACACAACCAACGTACAGGTGAGTTTAAGACACGCGGGTGTGCCCACAAATAATCGAGAACTCTAGCCTAAATTGTTGTATAATTAAATTGTTAAAATGACGTGCAAAGTTTTTTTTATATAAAGTGTAATGTTCTTTTCTTGAGACGCTTGATGTTTCTTTTCTCGATAGATTACTTTTATTGTTACTTTCTTCTGTGGCGTAAACTAAACTAAAGCTTTGAATGTTTGTGAATTCTTATTGTTCTCTCACACAATATCTTACCATGAAAGGACACATTTTTCACAGTTGTGTTTTTTCATCAGAAATGATTGCTTCTGGGTACCTTCAAGTGTGTGTAAAATATTACTGTTTCCAGATGTTTAATTCATAGATTTTAGACGTCCTTAAAAATTAAATTAAAAATTGCAAAGCGCATTATATCTATTGTTAAGATGGAATGTTCATTTCCTCTGTATTTGGCTGTGATATGTGGTTGTCTCAGCTAGCTATCTGAAGATGAATGATGATGAATGTACTGACTATGACTGGTCCACCTAGCTATCTGGAGATGAATGTACTGACTATGACTGGTCCACCTAGCTATCTGGTGATGAATGTACTGACTATGACTGGTCCACCTAGCTATCTGGAGATGAATGTACTGACTATGACTGGTCCACCTAGCTATCTGGAGATGAATGTACTGACTATGACTGGTCCACCTAGCTATCTGGAGATGAATGTACTGACTATGACTGGTCCACCTAGCTATCTGGAGATGAATGTCCTGACTATGACTGGTCCACCTAGCTATCTGGAGATGAATGTACTGACTATGACTGGTCCACCTAGCTATCTGGAGATGAATGTACTGACTATGACTGGTCCACCTAGCTATCTGGAGATGAATGTCCTGACTATGACTGGTCCACCTAGCTATCTGGAGATGAATGTACTGACTATGACTGGTCCACCTAGCTATCTGGAGATGAATGTCCTGATGACTGGTCCACCTAGCTATCTGGAGATGAATGTCCTGACTATGACTGGTCCACCTAGCTATCTGGAGATGAATGTCCTGACTATGACTGGTCCACCTAGCTATCTGGAGATGAATGTCCTGACTATGACTGGTCCACCTAGCTATCTGGAGATGAATGTACTGACATGACTGGTTCACCTAGCTATCTGGAGATGAATGTACTGACTATGACTGGTCCACCTAGCTATCTGGAGATGAATGTACTGACTATGACTGGTTCACCTAGCTATCTGGAGATGAATGTACTGACTATGACTGGTCCACCTAGCTATCTGCAGATGAATGTCCTGACTATGACTGGTCCACCTAGCTATCTGGAGATGAATGTACTGACACTGGTCCACCTAGCTATCTGGTGATGAATGTACTGACTATGACTGGTCCACCTAGCTATCTGGAGATGAATGTACTGATCTGGTCCACCTAGATCTGAAGATGAATGTACTGACTATGACTGGTCCCTAGCTATCTGGAGATGAATGTACTATCTGGTCCACCTAGATCTGAATGTGTACTGACTATGACTGGTCCACCTAGCTATCTGGTCCACTGGTCCACCTAGCTATCTGGAGATGAATGTGCTGACTATGACTGGTCCACCTAGCTATCTGGAGATGAATGTACTGACTATGACTGGTCCACCTAGCTATCTGCAGATCCACCTAGCTATCTGGAGATGAATGTACTGACTATGACTGGTCCACCTAGCTATCTGCAGATGAATGTCCTGACTATAATGTCCTGACTATGACTGGTCCACCTAGCTATCTGAAGATGAATGATGACTATGACTGGTCCACCTAGCTATCTGGAGATGAATGTCTGACTATGACTGGTCCACCTAGCTATCTGGAGATGAATGTACTGACTATGACTGGTCCACCTAGCTATCTGCAGATGAATGTACTGACTATGACTGGTCCACCTAGCTATCTGGAGATGAATGTACTGACTATGACTGGTCCACCTAGCTAGGTGATGAATGTACTGACTCTGGTTCACCTAGCTATCTGGAGATGAATGTACTGACTATGACTGGTCCACCTAGCTATCTGGAGATGAATGTACTGACTATGACTGGTCCACCTAGCTATCTGGAGATGAATGTACTGACTATGACTGGTTCACCTAGCTATCTGGAGATGAATGTACTGACTATGACTGGTCCACTGGCAGATGAATGTCCTGACTAGACTGGTCCACCTCTATCTGGAGATGAATGTACTGACTATGACTGGTCCACCTAGCTATCTGGTGATGAATGTACTGACTATGACTGGTCCACCTAGCTATCTGGAGATGAATGTACTGACTATGACTGGTCCACCTGCTATCTGAAGATGAATGTACCTATGACTGGTTCACCTAGCTATCTGGAGATGAATGTACTGACTATGACTGGTCCACCTAGCTATCTGGTGATGAATGTACTGACTATGACTGGTCCACCTAGCTATCTGGAGATGAATGTACTGACTATGACTGGTCCACCTAGCTATCTGGAGATGAATGTACTGACTATGACTGGTCCACCTAGCTATCTGGAGATGAATGTACTGACTATGACTGGTCCACCTAGCTATCTGCAGATGAATGTCCTGACTATGACTGGTCCACCTAGCTATCTGGAGATGAATGTACTGACTATGACTGGTCCACCTAGCTATCTGCAGATGAATGTCCTGACTATGACTGGTCCACCTAGCTATCTGGAGATGAATGTCCTGACTATGACTGGTCCACCTAGCTATCTGAAGATGAATGTACTGACTATGACTGGTCCACCTAGCTATCTGGAGATGAATGTCTATGACTGGTCCACCTAGCTATCTGGAGATGAATGTACTGACTGACTGGTCCACTGCTATCTGCAGATGAATGTCCTGACTATGACTGGTCCACCTAGCTATCTGGAGATGAATGTACTGACTATGACTGGTCCACCTAGCTATCTGGTGATGAATGTACTGACTATGACTGGTTCACCTAGCTATCTGGAGATGAATGTACTGACTATGACTGGTCCACCTAGCTATCTGGAGATGAATGTACTGACTATGACTGGTCCACCTAGCTATCTGCAGATGAATGTCCTGACTATGACTGGTCCACCTAGCTATCTGGAGATGAATGTACTGACTATGACTGGTCCACCTAGCTATCTGCAGATGAATGTCCTGAATGACTGGTCCACCTGATCTGGAGATGAATGTACTGGACTGGTCCACCTAGCTATCTGGTGATGAATGTACTGACTATGACTGGTTCACCTAGCTATCTGGAGATGAATGTACTGACTATGACTGGTCCACCTAGCTATCTGAAGATGAATGTACTGAATGACTGGTTCACTGCTATCTGGAGATGACTGGTGGTCCACCTAGCTATCTGGTGATGAATGTACTGACTATGACTGGTCCACCTAGCTATCTGGAGATGAATGTACTGACTATGACTGGTCCACCTAGCTATCTGGAGATGAATGTGCTGACTATGACTGGTCCACCTAGCTATCTGGAGATGAATGTACTGACTATGACTGGTCAACCTAGCTATCTGAAGATGAATGTACTGACTATGACTGGTCCACCTAGCTATCTGGAGATGAATGTCCTGACTATGACTGGTCCACCTAGCTATCTGGAGATGAATGTCCTGACTATGACTGGTCCACCTAGCTATCTGGAGATGAATGTCCTGACTATGACTGGTCCACCTAGCTATCTGCAGATGAACGGACAAACTTTAAGTCACTCTGGATAAGAGCATCTGCTCAACAACTAAATGTTTTACATACAGATCTCATATTACTACTGAAGTTGTTTATTACAAATGTAGTTATTTATTACGTTTGACTGTGGAAAACCTATCAGTACTAGGTATTTATCAGAGAGGTGGATATGCATAATTTAACTTGAAAAAAAAAAAAACATGATTAATTGTCTCTCTGAAATGAAACCATCATGTGATAGATTTTAAACCAAATACACGTCTGTCATTGAACCGCACCATAGATAGTTAATAATAAAATAATAATAATATATGCCATTTAGCAGATGCTTTTATCCATTCTACGTATGGGTGGTCCCGGGAATCGAACCCACTACCCTGGCGTTACAAGAGCCATGCTCTACCAACTGAGCTACAGAAGCAGAAGTTAAAACAATACAAGCTCATTTACCAACACGTCTGAACATGGATATATATCATTTTGTTAATAAAGTTTTCATGTTTGAAATGGAATAGATAGATTATTCTATGTTGTAATAATCTATTTCTACAGTCTTAAAGGTCAAAGATGGTGTAATATGGTGAAGATGTCTCCCAACTTGGACCAGGTATGCTGTGTGTGTAACTTTAACTCCCTCTTGTCCCACAAGCAGCTATAAAAGCATCTCTAAATGTAATCTTCTTCTTCGTCATCTCTCTCTTCCTCCTCGTTCCCCAGGTAATCAGATGTACCCAGGTGAACTGTACCTGTCAGTGTTTCAGACCAGCCAAGACCAACCTCAGGATATGTGACCACTGTAGACATGGCTGGGTAGCTCATGGTGAGCACACACACACACACACACACACACACACACACACACACACACACACACACACACACACACACACACACACACACACACACACACACACACACACACACACACACACACACACACACACACACACACACACACACACACACACACACACACACACACAGACACATGGATATAGACACACACACACACATGGATAAAAACACACACACAAACACACACACACACACACACACACACACACACACACACACACACACACACACACACACACACACACACACACACACACACACACACACACACACACACACACACATGGATATAGACACACACACACACACATGGATAAAAACACACACACAAACACACACACACACACATACACACACACGGATAGAGACACACACACAGATGTTCTCTGTGATGTGAATCACTCTGCTGCTCTCTGTGATGTGAATCACTCTGCTGCTCTCTGTGATGTGAATCACTCTGCTGCTCTCTGTGATGTGAATCACTCTGCTGCTCTCTGTGATGTGAATCACTCTGCTGCTCTCTGTGATGTGAATCACTCTGCTGCTCTCTGTGATGTGAATCACTCTGCTGCTCTCTGTGATGTGAATCACTCTGCTGCTCTCTGTGATGTGAATCACTCTGCTGCTCTCTGTGATGTGAATCACTCTGCTGCTCTCTGTGATGTGAATCACTCTGCTGCTCTCTGTGATGTGAATCACTCTGCTGCTCTCTGTGATGTGAATCACTCTGCTGCTCTCTGTGATGTGAATCGCTCTGCTGCTCTCTGTGATGTGAATCGCTCTGCTGCTCTCTGTGATGTGAATCACTCTGCTGCTTGCAACAGCTACATAGTGTGGATCCCAGCCTGTGGAATAAACGTTTGAGGGAGTTCCTCCCATCTCAACTTATCCTGGTATCGATGCTCCATGCTGTCAAAAAACGAGTTTCATTTAAGAAGGCCACGAGTGGGGCTTTTTATTGCTCAATCTAATTTGTGCTGATTCTCAAAAAATGTCACAGGCCTAACGGACACATGCTCAAACTCCTCCACGTTTGAAAAAGGACCAATCTGTAGTTGCTACATCAATGTTTGGACTTGAAAATGATATATATATATATATACATATCCATTGACTGTTGAAGAATATAGTTTATAAATGCCTCATGAGCTTTGTTCAACTGAGAACCTAAAATATAAACTTGTTTTTCTCCAATGTTTGTAAACAGGGTCAATGTAAACAAACACTGTATAACATGGTTATAACTATAGTGTTGATATCATGGATGGTTATAACTATAATGTTGATATCATGGATGGTCAGTCCTGTATAGCCTCATAACATGGTTATAACTATAATGTTGATATCATGGATGGTCAGTCCTGTATAGCCTCATAACATGGTTATAACTATAATGTTGATATCATGGATGGTCAGTCCTGTATAGCCTCATAACATGGTTATAACTATAATGTTGATATCATGGATGGTCAGTCCTGTATAGCCTCATAACATGGTTATAACTATAATGTTGATATCATGGATGGTCAGTCCTGTATAGCCTCATAACATGGTTATAACTATAATGTTGATATCATGGATGGTCAGTCCTGTATAGCCTCATAACATGGTTATAACTATAATGTTGATATCATGGATGGTCAGTCCTGTATAGCCTCATAACATGGTTAGAACTATAGTGTTGATATCATGGATGGTCAGTCCTGTATAGTCTCATAACATGGTTATAACTATAATGTTGATATCATGGATGGTCAGTCCTGTATAGCCTCATAACATGGTTAGAACTATAGTGTTGATATCATGGATGGTCAGTCCTGTATAGCCTCATAACATGGTTATAACTATAATGTTGATATCATGGATGGTCAGTCCTGTATAGCCTCATAACATGGTTATAACTATAGTGTTGATATCATGGATGGTCAGTCCTGTATAGCCTCATAACATGGTTATAACTATAATGTTGATATCATGGATGGTCAGTCCTGTATAGCCTCATAACATGGTTATAACTATAATGTTGATATCATGGATGGTCAGTCCTGTATAGCCTCATAACATGGTTATAACTATAATGTTGATATCATGGATGGTCAGTCCTGTATAGCCTCATAACATGGTTATAACTATAATGTTGATATCATGGCTGGTCAGTCCTGTATAGCCTCATAACATGGTTATAACTATAGTGTTGATATCATGGATGGTCAGTCCTGTATAGCCTCATAACATGGTTATAACTATAATGTTGATATCATGGATGGTCAGTCCTGTAGAGTCTCATAACATGGTTATAACTATAATGTTGATATCATGGCTGGTCAGTCCTGTATAGTCTCATAACATGGTTATAACTATAATGTTGATATCATGGCTGGTCAGTCCTGTATAGCCTCATAACATGGTTATAACTATAGTGTTGATATCATGGATGGTCAGTCCTGTATAGCCTCATAACATGGTTATAACTATAATGTTGATATCATGGATGGTCAGTCCTGTATAGCCTCATAACATGGTTATAACTATAATGTTGATATCATGGCTGGTCAGTCCTGTATAGCCTCATAACATGGTTATAACTATAGTGTTGATATCATGGATGGTCAGTCCTGTATAGCCTCATAACATGGTTATAACTATAATGTTGATATCATGGATGGTCAGTCCTGTATAGCCTCATAACATGGTTATAACTATAATGTTGATATCATGGATGGTCAGTCCTGTATAGCCTCATAACATGGTTATAACTATAATGTTGATATCATGGATGGTCAGTCCTGTATAGCCTCATAACATGGTTATAACTATAATGTTGATATCATGGATGGTCAGTCCTGTATAGCCTCATAACATGGTTATAACTATAATGTTGATATCATGGATGGTCAGTCCTGTATAGCCTCATAACATGGTTATAACTATAGTGTTGATATCATGGATGGTCAGTCCTGTATAGCCTCATAACATGGTTATAACTATAATGTTGATATCATGGATGGTCAGTCCTGTATAGCCTCATAACATGGTTATAACTATAATGTTGATATCATGGATGGTCAGTCCTGTATAGCCTCATAACATGGTTATAACTATAATGTTGATATCATGGATGGTCAGTCCTGTATAGCCTTATAACATGGTTATAACTATAATGTTGATATCATGGATGGTCAGTCCTGTATAGCCTCATAACATGGTTATAACTATAATGTTGATATCATGGATGGTTATAACTATAATGTTGATATCATGGATGGTTATAACTATAATGTTGATATCATGGATGGTTATAACTATAATGTTGATATCATGGATGGTCAGTCCTGTATAGCCTCATAACATGGTTATAACTATAATGTTGATATCATGGATGGTTATAACTATAATGTTGATATCATGGATGGTCAGTCCTTGCATCCACAGCTCTGTCTATGAATCTATTAATCTAATTTGGGGCGGCAGGGTAGCCTAGTGGTTAGAGCGTTGGACTAGTAACCGGAAGGTTGCAAGTTCAAACCCTCGAGCTGACAAGGTACAAATCTGTCGTTCTGCCCCTGAACAGGCAGTTAACCCACTGTTCCCAGGCCGTCATTGAAAATAAGAATTTGTTCTTAACTGACTTGCCTCGTTAAATAAAGGTAAAATATAAAATAAATAAATACATGTAAAATAATGTAATGTGGTTACATTTCTCCAGGACCATCCCGACCAACCAGCTTTCTACCACAACAGAGGCTGGTTGTCCTTGAAGATCAAGGGGGTTTTACATGAATTGGAAAGACTGGGAAAGTCTGCCAGACTTTGGGTTTTTAAATGCAAAAGATATAATTGAATCGTATTATGATATGTAGTAGAAAGGAATGGGTTAGGAGAAGCGTAATAACCGCAGAGTGAAATGCAACATCAACATAAACTCTAACACAGATCTATCCTGCAATAGAGGTCTATCAATTTGGAATTGATTTATCCTGCAATAGAGGTCTATCAATTTGGAATTGATTTATCCTGCAATAGAGGTCTATCAATTTGGAATTGATTTATCCTGCAATAGAGGTCTATCAATTTGGAATTGATTTATCCTGCAATAGAGGTCTATCAATTTGGAATTGATTTATCCTGCAATAGAGGTCTATCAATTTGGAATTGATTTATCCTGCAATAGAGGTCTATCAATTTGGAATTGATTTATCCTGCAATAGAGGTCTATCAATTTGGAATTGATTTATCCTGCAATAGAGGTCTATCAATTTGGAATTGATTTATCCTGCAATAGAGGTCTGTCAATTTGGAATTGATTTATCCTGCAATAGAGGTCTGTCAATTTGGAATTGATTTATCCTGCAATAGAGGTCTGTCAATTTGGAATTGATTTATCCTGCAATAGAGGTCTGTCAATTTGGAATTGATTTATCCTGCAATAGAGGTCTATCAATTTGGAATTGATTTATCCTGCAATAGAGGTCTATCAATTTGGAATTGATTTATCCTGCAATAGAGGTCTGTCAATTTGGAATTGATTTATCCTGCAATAGAGGTCTATCAATTTGGAATTGATTTATCCTGCAATAGAGGTCTATCAATTTGGAATTGATTTATCCTGCAATAGAGGTCTGTCAATTTGGAATTGATTTATCCTGCAATAGAGGTCTATCAATTTGGAATTGATTTATCCTGCAATAGAGGTCTATCAATTTGGAATTGATTTATCCTGCAATAGAGGTCTATCAATTTGGAATTGATTTATCCTGCAATAGAGGTCTGTCAATTTGGAATTGATTTATCCTGCAATAGAGGTCTGTCAATTTGGAATTGATTTATCCTGCAATAGAGGTCTATCAATTTGGAATTGATTTATCCTGCAATAGAGGTCTATCAATTTGGAATTGATTTATCCTGCAATAGAGGTCTATCAATTTGGAATTGATTTATCCTGCAATAGAGGTCTATCAATTTGGAATTGTTTTATCCTGCAATAGAGGTCTATCAATTTGGAATTGATTTATCCTGCAATAGAGGTCTATCAATTTGGAATTGATTTATCCTGCAATAGAGGTCTATCAATTTGGAATTGATTTATCCTGCAATAGAGGTCTATCAATTTGGAATTGATTTATCCTGCAATAGAGGTCTGTCAATTTGGAATTGATTTATCCTGCAATAGAGGTCTATCAATTTGGAATTGATTTATCCTGCAATATAGGTCTATCAATTTGGAATTGATTTATCCTGCAATAGAGGTCTATCAATTTGGAATTGATTTATCCTGCAATAGAGGTCTATCAATTTGGAATTGATTTATCCTGCAATAGAGGTCTGTCAATTTGGAATTGATTTATCCTGCAATAGAGGTCTGTCAATTTGGAATTGATTTATCCTGCAATAGAGGTCTATCAATTTGGAATTGATTTATCCTGCAATAGAGGTCTATCAATTTGGAATTGATTTATCCTGCAATAGAGGTCTATCAATTTGGAATTGATTTATCCTGCAATAGAGGTCTATCAATTTGGAATTGATTTATCCTGCAATAGAGGTCTATCAATTTGGAATTGATTTATCCTGCAATAGAGGTCTGTCAATTTGGAATTGATTTATCCTGCAATAGAGGTCTGTCAATTTGGAATTTATTTATCCTGCAATAGAGGTCTATCAATTTGGAATTGATTTATCCTGCAATAGAGGTCTGTCAATTTGGAATTGATTTATCCTGCAATAGAGGTCTGTCAATTTGGAATTGATTTATCCTGCAATAGAGGTCTATCAATTTGGAATTGATTTATCCTGCAATAGAGGTCTGTCAATTTGGAATTGATTTATCCTGCAATAGAGGTCTGTCAATTTGGAATTGATTTATCCTGCAATAGAGGTCTATCAATTTGGAATTGATTTATCCTGCAATAGAGGTCTGTCAATTTGGAATTGATTTATCCTGCAATAGAGGTCTGTCAATTTGGAATTGATTTATCCTGCAATAGAGGTCTATCAATTTGGAATTGATTTATCCTGCAATAGAGGTCTATCAATTTGGAATTGATTTATCCTGCAATAGAGGTCTATCAATTTGGAATTGATTTATCCTGCAATAGAGGTCTATCAATTTGGAATTGATTTATCCTGCAATAGAGGTCTATCAATTTGGAATTGATTTATCCTGCAATAGAGGTCTGTCAATTTGGAATTGATTTATCCTGCAATAGAGATCTATCAATTTGGAATTGATTTATCCTGCAATAGAGGTCTATCAATTTGGAATTGATTTATCCTGCAATAGAGGTCTATCAATTTGGAATTGATTTATCCTGCAATAGAGGTCTGTCAATTTGGAATTGATTTATCCTGCAATAGAGGTCTGTCAATTTGGAATTGATTTATCCTGCAATAGAGGTCTGTCAATTTGGAATTGATTTATCCTGCAATAGAGGTCTGTCAATTTGGAATTGATTTATCCTGCAATAGAGGTCTATCAATTTGGAATTGATTTATCCTGCAATAGAGGTCTGTCAATTTGGAATTGATTTATCCTGCAATAGAGGTCTGTCAATTTGGAATTGATTTATCCTGCAATAGAGGTCTATCAATTTGGAATTGATTTATCCTGCAATAGATGTCTATCAATTTGGAATTGATTTATCCTGCAATAGAGGTCTGTCAATTTGGAATTGATTTATCCTGCAATAGAGGTCTGTCAATTTGGAATTGATTTATCCTGCAATAGAGGTCTGTCAATTTGGAATTGATTTATCCTGCAATAGAGGTCTATCAATTTGGAATTGATTTATCCTGCAATAGAGGTCTGTCAATTTGGAATTGATTTATCCTGCAATAGAGGTCTGTCAATTTGGAATTGATTTATCCTGCAATAGAGGTCTATCAATTTGGAATTGATTTATCCTGCAATATAGGTCTATCAATTTGGAATTGATTTATCCTGCAATAGAGGTCTATCAATTTGGAATTGATTTATCCTGCAATAGAGGTCTATCAATTTGGAATTGATTTATCCTGCAATAGAGGTCTATCAATTTGGAATTGATTTATCCTGCAATAGAGGTCTGTCAATTTGGAATTGATTTATCCTGCAATAGAGGTCTATCAATTTGGAATTGATTTATCCTGCAATAGAGGTCTATCAATTTGGAATTGATTTATCCTGCAATAGAGGTCTATCAATTTGGAATTGATTTATCCTGCAATAGAGGTCTATCAATTTGGAATTGATTTATCCTGCAATAGAGGTCTATCAATTTGGAATTGATTTATCCTGCAATAGAGGTCTGTCAATTTGGAATTGATTTATCCTGCAATAGAGGTCTGTCAATTTGGAATTGATTTATCCTGCAATAGAGGTCTATCAATTTGGAATTGATTTATCCTGCAATAGAGGTCTGTCAATTTGGAATTGATTTATCCTGCAATAGAGGTCTGTCAATTTGGAATTGATTTATCCTGCAATAGAGGTCTATCAATTTGGAATTGATTTATCCTGCAATAGAGGTCTGTCAATTTGGAATTCATTTATCCTGCAATAGAGGTCTGTCAATTTGGAATTGATTTATCCTGCAATAGAGGTCTATCAATTTGGAATTGATTTATCCTGCAATAGAGGTCTGTCAATTTGGAATTGATTTATCCTGCAATAGAGGTCTGTCAATTTGGAATTGATTTATCCTGCAATAGAGGTCTATCAATTTGGAATTGATTTATCCTGCAATAGAGGTCTATCAATTTGGAATTGATTTATCCTGCAATAGAGGTCTATCAATTTGGAATTGATTTATCCTGCAATAGAGGTCTATCAATTTGGAATTGATTTATCCTGCAATAGAGGTCTATCAATTTGGAATTGATTTATCCTGCAATAGAGGTCTGTCAATTTGGAATTGATTTATCCTGCAATAGAGGTCTATCAATTTGGAATTGATTTATCCTGCAATAGAGGTCTATCAATTTGGAATTGATTTATCCTGCAATAGAGGTCTATCAATTTGGAATTGATTTATCCTGCAATAGAGGTCTGTCAATTTGGAATTGATTTATCCTGCAATAGAGGTCTGTCAATTTGGAATTGATTTATCCTGCAATAGAGGTCTGTCAATTTGGAATTGATTTATCCTGCAATAGAGGTCTGTCAATTTGGAATTGATTTATCCTGCAATAGAGGTCTATCAATTTGGAATTGATTTATCCTGCAATAGAGGTCTGTCAATTTGGAATTGATTTATCCTGCAATAGAGGTCTGTCAATTTGGAATTGATTTATCCTGCAATAGAGGTCTGTCAATTTGGAATTGATTTATCCTGCAATAGAGGTCTATCAATTTGGAATTGATTTATCCTGCAATAGATGTCTATCAATTTGGAATTGATTTATCCTGCAATAGAGGTCTGTCAATTTGGAATTGATTTATCCTGCAATAGAGGTCTGTCAATTTGGAATTGATTTATCCTGCAATAGAGGTCTGTCAATTTGGAATTGATTTATCCTGCAATAGAGGTCTGTCAATTTGGAATTGATTTATCCTGCAATAGAGGTCTATCAATTTGGAATTGATTTATCCTGCAATAGAGGTCTGTCAATTTGGAATTGATTTATCCTGCAATAGAGGTCTGTCAATTTGGAATTGATTTATCCTGCAATAGAGGTCTATCAATTTGGAATTGATTTATCCTGCAATAGAGGTCTGTCAATTTGGAATTGATTTATCCTGCAATAGAGGTCTGTCAATTTGGAATTGATTTATCCTGCAATAGAGGTCTATCAATTTGGAATTGATTTATCCTGCAATAGAGGTCTATCAATTTGGAATTGATTTATCCTGCAATAGAGGTCTATCAATTTGGAATTGATTTATCCTGCAATAGAGGTCTATCAATTTGGAATTGATTTATCCTGCAATAGAGGTCTATCAATTTGGAATTGATTTATCCTGCAATAGAGGTCTGTCAATTTGGAATTGATTTATCCTGCAATAGAGGTCTATCAATTTGGAATTGATTTATCCTGCAATAGAGGTCTATCAATTTGGAATTGATTTATCCTGCAATAGAGGTCTATCAATTTGGAATTGATTTATCCTGCAATAGAGGTCTGTCAATTTGGAATTGATTTATCCTGCAATAGAGGTCTGTCAATTTGGAATTGATTTATCCTGCAATAGAGGTCTGTCAATTTGGAATTGATTTATCCTGCAATAGAGGTCTGTCAATTTGGAATTGATTTACCCTGCAATAGAGGTCTATCAATTTGGAATTGATTTATCCTGCAATAGATGTCTATCAATTTGGAATTGATTTATCCTGCAATAGAGGTCTGTCAATTTGGAATTGATTTATCCTGCAATAGAGGTCTGTCAATTTGGAATTGATTTATCCTGCAATAGAGGTCTGTCAATTTGGAATTGATTTATCCTGCAATAGAGGTCTATCAATTTGGAATTGATTTATCCTGCAATAGAGGTCTGTCAATTTGGAATTGATTTATCCTGCAATAGAGGTCTATCAATTTGGAATTGATTTATCCTGCAATAGAGGTCTGTCAATTTGGAATTGATTTATCCTGCAATAGAGGTCTATCAATTTGGAATTGATTTATCCTGCAATAGAGGTCTGTCAATTTGGAATTGATTTATCCTGCAATAGAGGTCTGTCAATTTGGAATTGATTTATCCTGCAATAGAGGTCTGTCAATTTGGAATTGATTTATCCTGCAATAGAGGTCTATCAATTTGGAATTGATTTATCCTGCAATAGAGGTCTATCAATTTGGAATTGATTTATCCTGCAATAGAGGTCTATCAATTTGGAATTGATTTATCCTGCAATAGAGGTCTATCAATTTGGAATTGATTTATCTATTTATCTATCAATGTCTTCTTCTAATGCCTCTTAAAGGGGGGAAGTAATCTAAAAGTAACTGAATGTAATCAGATTACATTACTGAGTTTTGGGTAATCTAAAAGTAACTGAATGTAATCAGATTACATTACTGAGTTTTGGGTAATCTAAAAGTAACTGAATGTAATCAGATTACATTACTGAGTTTTGGGTAATCTAAAAGTAACTGAATGTAATCAGATTACATTACTGAGTTTTGGGTAATCTAAAAGTAACTGAATGTAATCAGATTACATTACTGAGTTTTGGGTAATCTAAAAGTAACTGAATGTAATCACATTACATTACTGAGTTTTGGGTAATCTAAAAGTAAAATTACTGATATTTAACTAGTTACTGTAACGGACTACATTTAGAGAGTAACCGAACCAACGCTGCACATAAGACACGCACGCACACTGACACACACACTGACACACACACACACACTGACACACGCACACACACACACACACACACACACACACACACACACACACACACACACACACACACACACACACACACACACACACACACACACACACACACACACACACACACACACACACACACACACACACACACACACACGTTATGGTTGATGCATGGAATCTGTCAGACTGTTAGAGACCTGGGATCAACATATGGAAACGCAGATGCTTGATCCTTTGACATCTGTTAGTGAGAGAGAGGGAGGGGGAGGGAGGGAGAGGGAGGGAGGGAGGGAGGGAGGGAGGGGGTGGGAGGGAGGGAGGGAGAGAGGGAGGGAGGGAGGGGGAGAGGGAGGGGAGGGGAGGGAGGGAGGAGGGAGGGAGGGAGGGGGAGAGGGAGAGGGAGAGGGAGGGAGGGAGAGAGGGAGGGGGAGAGGGAGGAGGGAGGGAGGGAGGGAGGGAGGGAGGGAGGGAGGGAGGGGGAGAGGGAGAGGGAGGGGGAGAGAGAGAAAGACAGAGGGTGGAGGAGGGAGGGGGAGGGAGGGAGGGAGGGAGAGAAGAGGGAGGGAGGGAAGAGGGAGGGAGGGAGGGAGGGAGGGAGGGGGAGAGAGGGAGAGAGGAAGGGGGAGAGAGAGAAAGACAGAGGGTGGAGGAGGGAGGGAGGAGGAGGGAGGGAGGGGGAGAGAGGGAGGGGGAGAGAGAGAAAGACAGAGGGTGGAGGAGGGAGGGAGGAGGAGGGAGAGGGTGGGAGGGGAGAGAGGGAGAGAGGGAGGGGGAGAGAGAGAAAGACAGAGGGTGGAGGAGGGAGGGAGGAGGAGGGAGAGGGGTGGGAGGGGGAGAGAGGGAGAGAGGGAGGGGGAGAGAGAGAAAGACCGAGGGTGGAGGAGGGTGGAGGAGGAGGGAGGGAGGGAGAGGGAGGGAGGGGGAGAGAGGGAGAGAGGGAGGGGGAGAGGGAGGGACGGAGAGGGAGGGGGAGGGGGAGAGAGAGGGTGGAGGAGGGAGGAGGGAGGGAGGGAGGGAGAGAGGGAGGGAGGGAGGGGGAGAGGGAGAGGGAGGGAGGGAGGGAGGGAGGGAGGGAGGGGGAGAGGGAGAGGGGAGAGGGGAGGGAGGGAGAGAGGGAGGGGAGGGGAGAGGGAGGAGGGAGGGAGGGAGGGAGGGGGAGAGGGAGAGGGAGAGGGGAGGGAGGGAGAGAGGGAGGGGGAGAGAGGGAGAGAGGGAGGGGAGAGAGAAAAGACAGAGGGTGGAGGAGGGTGGAGGAGGGAGGGAGGGAGAGAGAGGGAGGGAGGGAGGGGGAGAGGGAGAGGGGGAGGGGGAGAGAGAGAGAGGGAGGGAGGGGAGGGGAGGGAGGGAGAGAGGGAGGGGGAGAGAGAAAAATACATTTACATTTACATTTACATTTAAGTCATTTAGCAGACGCTCTTATCCAGAGCGACTTACAAATTGGTGCATTCACCTTATGACATCCAGTGGAACAGCCACTTTACAATAGTGCATCTAAATCTTTTAAGGGGGGTGAGAAGGATTACTTTATCCTATCCTAGGTATTCCTTAAAGAGGTGGGGTTTCAGGTGTCTCCGGAAGGTGGTGATTGACTCCGCTGTCCTGGCGTCGTGAGGGAGTGTGTTCCACCATTGGGGAGCCAGAGCAGCGAACAGTTTTGACTGGGCTGAGCGGGAACTGTACTTCCTCAGTGGTAGGGAGGCGAGCAGGCCAGAGGTGGATGAACGCAGTGCCCTTGTTTGGGTGTAGGGCCTGATCAGAGCCTGGAGGTACTGAGGTGCCGTTCCCCTCACAGCTCCGTAGGCAAGCACCATGGTCTTGTAGCGGATGCGAGCTTCAACTGGAAGCCAGTGGAGAGAGCGGAGGAGCGGGGTGACGTGAGAGAACTTGGGAAGGTTGAACACCAGACGGGCTGCGGCGTTCTGGATGAGTTGTAGGGGTTTAATGGCACAGGCATTAAAGACAGTGGGTGGAGGAGGGTGGAGGAGGGAGGGAGGGGCAGAGGGAGGAGGGAGGGAGGGAGGGAGGGGGAGGGAGAGAGAGAGGGAGAGGGGGAGAGGGGGAGAGAGAGGGTGGAGGAGGGAGGGAGGGAGGGAGGGAGGGACAGAGGGTGGAGGAGGGTGGAGGAGGGAGGGAGGGGAGGGAGAGAGACAGAGGGTGGAAGAGATCAAACCTCTACATCTCAACAACACTAATAAACCTCCACATCTCAACAACACTAATAAACACAACACTAATAAACACAACAACACTAATAAACACGACAACACTAATAAACACAACAACACGAATAAACACAACAACACTAATAAACACAACAACACGAATAAACACAACAACACTAATAAACACAACAACACTAATAAACACAACAACACGAATAAACACAACACCACTAATAAACACAACGACACTAATAAACACAACAACACTAATAAACACAACAACACTAATAAACACAACAACACAAATAAACACAACAACACTAATAAACACAACAACACTAATAAACACAACAACACTAATAAACACAACAACACAAATAAACACAACAACACTAATAAACACAACAACACTAATAAACACAACAACACTAATAAACACAACAACACTAATAAACACAACAACACAAATAAACACAACAACACTAATAAACACAACAACAAGAATAAACACAACAACACTAATAAACACAACAACACGAATAAACACAACAACACTAATAAACACAACAACACGAATAAACACAACAACACTAATAAACACAACAACACGAATAAACACAACAACACTAATAAACACAACAACACTAATAAACACAACAACACTAATAAACACAACAACACTAATAAACACAACAACACGAATAAACACAACAACACTAATAAACACAACAACACTAATAAACACAACAACACTAATAAACACAACAACACGAATAAACACAACAACACTAATAAACACAACAACACGAATAAACACAATAACACTAATAAACACAACAACAAGAATAAACACAACAACACTAATAAACACAACACTAATAAACACAACACGAATAAACACAACAACACTAATAAACACAACAACAAGAATAAACACAACAACACTAATAAACACAACACTAATAAACACAACACTAATAAACACAACAACACTAATAAACACAACAACAAGAATAAACACAACAACACTAATAAACACAACAATAATAAACACAACACTAATAAACACAACAACACTAATAAACACAACACTAATAAACACAACAACACTAATAAACACAACAACACTAATAAACACAACAACACTAATAAACACAACAACGCTAATAAACACAACAACGCTAATAAACACAACAACACTAATAAACACAACAACACTAATAAACACAACAACACTAATAAACACAACAACACTAATAAACACAACAACACTAATAATCACAACAACACTAATAAACACAACAACACTAATAAACACAACAACACGAATAAACACAACAACACTAATAAATACAACAACACTAATAAATACAACAACACTAATAAACACAACAAGAATAAACACAACAACACTAATAAACACAACAACAATAATAAACACAACAACACTAATAAACACAACAACACTAATAAACACAACAACACTAATAAACACAACAACACGAATAAACACAACAACACTAATAAACACAACAACACTAATAAACACAACGACACGAATAAACACAACAACACTAATAAACACAACAACACTAATAAACACAACGACACTAATAAACACAACAACAAGAATAAACACAACAACAAGAATAAACACAACAACACTAATAAACACAACAACACTAATAAACACAACAACACTAATAAACACAACAACACTAATAAACACAACAACACTAATAAACACAACAACACTAATAAACACAACAACACTAATAAACACAACAACACAAATAAACACAACAACACTAATAAATACAACAACACTAATAAACACAACAACAAGAATAAACACAACAACACTAATAAACACAACAACACTAATAAACACAACAACACTAATAAACACAACAACAAGAATAAACACAACAACACTAATAAACACAACAACACTAATAAACACAACAACAATAATAAACACAACAACACTAATAAACACAACAACACTAATAAACACAACAACACTAATAAACACAACACCACTAATAAACACAACGACACTAATAAACACAACACCACTAATAAACACAACAACACTAATAAACACAACAACACTAATAAACACAACAACACTAATAAACACAACAACAAGAATAAACACAACAACACTAATAAACACAACAACACTAATAAACACAACAACAATAATAAACACAACAACACTAATAAACACAACAACACTAATAAACACAACAACACTAATAAACACAACAACACTAATAAACACAACGACACTAATAAACACAACAACACTAATAAACACAACAACACTAATAAACACAACACTAATAAACACAACAACACTAATAAACACAACAACACTAATAAACACAACAACAAGAATAAACACAACAACAAGAATAAACACAACAACTCAATATGAATGACAGTAACCTAAACCTGTCACTGTTACATTGACCTGGGTGAATATGAATGACAGTAACCTAAACCTGTCACTGTTACATTGAACTGGGTGAATATGAATGACAGTAACCTAAACCTATCACTGTTACATTGAACTGGGTGAATATGAATGACAGTAACCTAAACCTGTCACTGTTACATTGAACTGGGTGAATATGAATGACAGTAACCTAAACCTGTCACTGTTACATTGAACTGGGTGAATATGAATGACAGTAACCTAAACCTGTCACTGTTACATTGAACTGGGTGAATATGAATGACAGTAACCTAAACCTGCCACTGTTACATTGAACTGGGTGAATATGAACGACAGTAACCTAAACCTGTCACTGTTACATTGAACTGGGTGAATATGAACGACAGTAACCTAAACCTGTCACTGTTACATTGAGCTGGGTGAATATGAAAGACAGTAACCTAAACCTGTCACTGTTACATTGAACTGGGTGAATATGAATGACAGTAACCTAAACCTGTCACTGTTACATTGAACTGGGTGAATATGAACGACAGTAACCTAAACCTGTCACTGTTACATTGAACTGGGTGAATATGAATGACAGTAACCTAAACCTGTCACTGTTACATTGAACTGGGTGAATATGAATGACAGTAACCTAAACCTGTCACTGTTACATTGAACTGGGTGAATATGAACGACAGTAACCTAAACCTTTCACTGTTACATTGAACTGGGTGAATATGAATGACAGTAACCTAAACCTGTCACTGTTACATTGAACTGGGTGAATATGAATGACAGTAACCTTAACCCATCACTGTTACATTGAACTGGGTGAATATGAATGACAGTAACCTAAACCTGTCACTGTTACATTGAACTGGGTGAATATGAATGACAGTAACCTAAACCTGTCACTGTTACATTGAACTGGGTGAATATGAATGACAGTAACCTAAACCTGTCACTGTTACATTGAACTGGGTGAATATGAATGACAGTAACCTAAACCTGTCACTGTTACATTGAACTGGGTGAATATGAATGACAGTAACCTAAACCTGTCACTGTTACATTGAACTGGGTGAATATGAATGACAGTAACCTAAACCCATCACTGTTACATTGAACTGGGTGAATATGAACGACAGTAACCTAAACCTTTCACTGTTACATTGAACTGGGTGAATATGAATGACAGTAACCTAAACCCATCACTGTTACATTGAACTGGGTGAATATGAATGACAGTAACCTAAACCTGTCACTGTTACATTGAACTGGGTGAATATGAATGACAGTAACCTAAACCTGTCACTGTTACATTGAACTGGGTGAATATGAATGACAGTAACCTAAACCTGTCACTGTTACATTGAACTGGGTGAATATGAATGACAGTAACCTAAACCTGTCACTGTTACATTGAACTGGGTGAATATGAATGACAGTAACCTAAACCTGTCACTGTTACATTGACCTGGGTGAATATGAATGACAGTAACCTAAACCTGTCACTGTTACATTGAACTGGGTGAATATGAATGACAGTAACCTAAACCTGTCACTGTTACATTGAACTGGGTGAATATGAATGACAGTAACCTAAACCTGTCACTGTTACATTGAACTGGGTGAATATGAATGACAGTAACCTAAACCTGTCACTGTTACATTGAACTGGGTGAATATGAATGACAGTAACCTAATGACAGTCATCCAGCTGTAGTATAGAAATAAGGTAATTTAAAACATGATCGTCCACCGCCACTGGTTAAAACTAAAGGCAGATTAACCAACCCTGTGAGCGGGTTGGTGCCCTGTATTTACATACTTTAACACAGCAGTGTGATGTTGGAAGCTTGTGCAGAAGAGCTTTGTGATCGAAAAGGGAGAAATGAAGTGATCTACGGGGACTTAAGAGAGGACCATTCAACCTGATCCACATGCTTTTGTATATACAGTGTTAAACCGTTAGGTCTAGTAGCCAACCTTCTGATAAAGGACGATGTCATTGTTATAATTATTTAAATGAGTATTTAAATATTTCAATTATTATTTTTATGTATTTACATTATTATTATTATTAAACCTGTTGCCTGTATTAAAGTGAAGAGACAGAGAGAGGAGAGACAGAGAGAGAGAGGAGACAGAGAGAGAGAGAGAGAGAGAGAGAGAGAGAGAGACAGAGAGAGAGAGGGAGACAGAGAGAGGAGAGGGAAACAGAGAGAGAGAGAGAGAGAGAGAGAGAGAGAGAGAGAGAGAGAGAGAGAGAGAGAGAGAGAGAGAGAGACAGAGACAGAGACAGAGACAGAGACAGACAGAGACAGAGACAGAGAGAGACACAGAGACATTTTATTGCTGTGACCATATTGTGTATCTTTTGCCCTCTCCCTCCTCAACCTCCAGCATTGGACAAGCTCTTCCAGCCCGCCCAGCCCCTGCTCTCTGCTACCCAAGTAGAGGTGGCCCATCCTGGGGTAGTATTTGACCTGGCCTCCCTGGTCCTTTATGGAGCCACGGCTCTCCCCATCAGACTGAAGATCCTATTAGACAGACTGCTCAGTGTACTGACCCGGGATCAGGTATGGTAACTCTTAATGACAGTAATAGCAATAATAATAACACTAAGTAATAATAACAACAACAACAATATGAATAATGACAACACTAAATAACAATATTTATAACAATAAGAATAATTACTATAAAAATAATGCTAATGTCACGCCTTGGTCATAGTGTTCTGTGTTTTTGTTATATATTTGTTCAGGCCAGGGTGTGACATGGGTTTATTTTGTGGTATTTCGTATTGGGGTTTTGTAGGCATTGGGATCGCGGCTGAGTAAGGGTGTTGTATGGGCTTGGCTGCCTGAGGCGGTTCTCAATCAGAGTCAGGTGATTCTCGTTGTCTCTGATTGGGAACCGTATTTAGGTAGCCTGGGTTTCACTGTGTATTTCGTGGGTGATTGTTCCTGTCTCTGTGTAGTTTCACCAGATAGGCTGTAATTAGGTTTCACGTTCCGTTTTGTTGTTTTTGTATATTACGTTATTTTCATGTATCGTCATTTCATTCATTAAAGACATGAGTAAAACCACCACGCTGCATTTCGGTCCGACTCTCTTTCTACAAACGAAGAACGCCGTTACAGCTAACAAGAATAATAGCTACACTAATAATAATATCACTACATATTCAATAATAATAACTAGAATAACTAGAATAATAAAAATAATAATACCTAATGCTTATACACTACCGGTGAAAAGTTGTAGCACACCTACTCATCCAAGGGTTTTTCTTTATTTTGACTATTTTCTACATTGTAGAATAATAGTGAAGACATCAACACTATGAAATAACTCGTATGGAGTCATGTAGTAACCAAAAAAAGTGTTAAACAAATGAAAATATATTTTATATTTGAGATTCTTCAAAGTAGCCACCCTTTGCACACTCTTGGCATTCTCTCAACCAGCTTCACCTGGAATGTTCACTCTTGTCCTTCAAAAATCATGTTAAACACTATTTTTGTGACTTGTTACATTTGACTCCAGAACTTATTTAGTCAGAACAAAAGGGTGGAACACTTAATGACTCAAGACATTTCAGCTTTTTTCTTTTGTTAATTATTTTCAAAAAACTTTTGATAACCATAATGAAATGTCGACATCATGTGTGTAGATCATTGACACAAAATCTCATTTTTTTAAAAAATTCATGCCGTTCTGTGTTAAATTATCTTCTGTTTTCTAACAGCTCTCAACTATTTATGTGTTGCAGGTTCTATACATTCTAAACAGTCTGGGGTGGACCCTTCAAGATTACTGTAGAGGATACATACTACAGGTAGGGGGATAGAGGATACATACTACAGGTAGGGGGATAGAGGATACATACTACAGGTAGGGGGGATAGAGGATACATACTACAGGTAGGGGGGATAGAGGATACATACTACAGGTAGGGGGGATAGAGGATACATACTACAGGTAGGGGGGATAGAGGATACATACTACAGGTAGGGGGTAGAGGATACATACTACAGGTAGGGGGATAGAGGATAGAGGATACATACTACAGGTAGGGGGATAGAGGATAGAGGATACATACTACAGGTAGGGGGATAGAGGATACATACTACAGGTAGGGGGATAGAGGATACATACTACAGGTAGGGGGATAGAGGATACATACTACAGGTAGGGGGATAGAGGATACATACTACAGGTAGGGGGGTAGAGGATAGAGGATACATACTACAGGTAGGGGGATAGAGGATAGAGGATACATACTACAGGTAGGGGGATAGAGGATACATACTACAGGTAGGGGGATAGAGGATACATACTACAGGTAGGGGGATAGAGGATAGAGGATACATACTACAGGTAGGGGGATAGAGGATAGAGGATACATACTACAGGTAGGGGGATAGAGGATACATACTACAGGTAGGGGGATAGAGGATACATACTACAGGTAGGGGGATAGAGGATAGAGGATACATACTACAGGTAGGGGGATAGAGGATACATACTACAGGTAGGGGGATAGAGGATAGAGGATACATACTACAGGTAGGGGGATAGAGGATAGAGGATACATACTACAGGTAGGGGGATAGAGGATACATACTACAGGTAGGGGGATAGAGGATACATACTACAGGTAGGGGGTAGAGGATACATACTACAGGTAGGAGGATAGAGGATACATACTACAGGTAGGGGGACAGAGGATAGAGGATACATACTACAGGTAGGGGGGATAGAGGATAGAGGATACATACTACAGGTAGGGGGATAGAGGATAGAGGATACATACTACAGGTAGGGGGATAGAGGATACATACTACAGGTAGGGGGGATAGAGGATACATACTACAGGTAGGGGATAGAGGATACATACTACAGGTAGGGGGATAGAGGATAGAGGATACATACTACAGGTAGGGGGATAGAGGATACATACTACAGGTAGGGGGGTAGAGGATAGAGGATACATACTACAGGTAGGGGGATAGAGGATACATACTACAGGTAGGGGGATAGAGGATACATACTACAGGTAGGGGGATAGAGGATAGAGGATACATACTACAGGTAGGGGGATAGAGGATACATACTACAGGTAGGGGGATAGAGGATAGAGGATACATACTACAGGTAGGGGGATAGAGGATACATACTACAGGTAGGGGGATAGAGGATAGAGGATACATACTACAGGTAGGGGGATAGAGGATACATACTACAGGTAGGGGGATAGAGGATACATACTACAGGTAGGGGGATAGAGGATACATACTACAGGTAGGGGGATAGAGGATAGAGGATACATACTACAGGTAGGGGGATAGAGGATACATACTACAGGTAGGGGGATAGAGGATACATACTACAGGTAGGGGGATAGAGGATACATACTACAGGTAGGGGGGATAGAGGATACATACTACAGGTAGGGGATAGAGGATACATACTACAGGTAGGGGGATAGAGGATAGAGGATACATACTACAGGTAGGGGGTAGAGGATACATACTACAGGTAGGGGGTAGAGGATACATACTACAGGTAGGGGGTAGAGGATACATACTACAGGTAGGGGGATAGAGGATACATACTACAGGTAGGGGGATAGAGGATAGAGGATACATACTACAGGTAGGGGGATAGAGGATACATACTACAGGTAGGGGGATAGAGGATACATACTACAGGTAGGGGATAGAGGATACATACTACAGGTAGGGGATAGAGGATACATACTACAGGTAGGGGGTAGAGGATAGAGGATACATACTACAGGTAGGGGATAGAGGATAGAGGATACATACTACAGGTAGGGGGATAGAGGATACATACTACAGGTAGGGGGATAGAGGATACATACTACAGGTAGGGGGATAGAGGATAGAGGATACATACTACAGGTAGGGGGATAGAGGATACATACTACAGGTAGGGGGATAGAGGATACATACTACAGGTAGGGGGGTAGAGGATAGAGGATACATACTACAGGTAGGGGGATAGAGGATAGAGGATACATACTACAGGTAGGGGGATAGAGGATACATACTACAGGTAGGGGATAGAGGATAGAGGATACATACTACAGGTAGGGGGATAGAGGATAGAGGATACATACTACAGGTAGGGGATAGAGGATAGAGGATACATACTACAGGTAGGGGGATAGAGGATACATACTAGAGGTAGGGGGATAGAGGATACATACTACAGGTAGGGGGATAGAGGATACATACTACAGGTAGGGGGATAGAGGATACATACTACAGGTAGGGGGATAGAGGATACATACTACAGGTAGGGGGATAGAGGATACATACTACAGGTAGGGGGATAGAGGATACATACTACAGGTAGGGGGATAGAGGATACATACTACAGGTAGGGGGATAGAGGATACATACTACAGGTAGGGGATAGAGGATACATACTACAGGTAGGGGGTAGAGGATACATACTACAGGTAGGGGGATAGAGGATAGAGGATACATACTACAGGTAGGGGGACAGAGGATAGAGGATACATACTACAGGTAGGGGGATAGAGGATACATACTACAGGTAGGGGGATAGAGGATACATACTACAGGTAGGGGGATAGAGGATACATACTACAGGTAGGGGGATAGAGGATAGAGGATACATACTACAGGTAGGGGGATAGAGGATACATACTACAGGTAGGGGGATAGAGGATACATACTACAGGTAGGGGGATAGAGGATACATACTACAGGTAGGGGGGATAGAGGATACATACTACAGGTAGGGGGGATAGAGGATAGAGGATACATACTACAGGTAGGGGGATAGAGGATACATACTACAGGTAGGGGGGATAGAGGATACATACTACAGGTAGGGGATAGAGGATACATACTACAGGTAGGGGGATAGAGGATAGAGGATACATACTACAGGTAGGGGGATAGAGGATACATACTACAGGTAGGGGTATAGAGGATACATACTACAGGTAGGGGGATAGAGGATACATACTACAGGTAGGGGGAGGATACATACTACAGGTAGGGGGACAGAGGATACATACTACAGGTAGGGGGACAGAGGATACATACTACAGGTAGGGGGATAGAGGATACATACTACAGGTAGGGGGATAGAGGATACATACTACAGGTAGGGGGGATAGAGGATACATACTACAGGTAGGGGGGATAGAGGATAGAGGATACATACTACAGGTAGGGGGATAGAGGATAAGAGGATACATACTACAGGTAGGGGGATAGAGGATACATACTACAGGTAGGGGATAGAGGATACATACTACAGGTAGGGGGGATAGAGGATACATACTACAGGTAGGGGGGTAGAGGATACATACTACAGGTAGGGGGATAGAGGATACATACTACAGGTAGGGGGTAGAGGATACATACTACAGGTAGGGGTGATAGAGGATACATACTACAGGTAGGGGGATAGAGGATACATACTACAGGTAGGGGGATAGAGGATACATACTACAGGTAGGGGGATAGAGGATAGAGGATACATACTACAGGTAGGGGGATAGAGGATAGAGGATACATACTACAGGTAGGGGGATAGAGGATAGAGGATACATACTACAGGTAGGGGGATAGAGGATACATACTACAGGTAGGGGGATAGAGGATACATACTACAGGTAGGGGGATAGAGGATACATACTACAGGTAGGGGGATAGAGGATACATACTACAGGTAGGGGGGATAGAGGATACATACTACAGGTAGGGGGGATAGAGGATACATACTACAGGTAGGGGGATAGAGGATACATACTACAGGTAGGGGATAGAGGATACATACTACAGGTAGGGGGATAGAGGATAGAGGATACATACTACAGGTAGGGGGATAGAGGATACATACTACAGGTAGGGGTATAGAGGATACATACTACAGGTAGGGGATAGAGGATACATACTACAGGTAGGGGGGTAGAGGATACATACTACAGGTAGGGGGACAGAGGATACATACTACAGGTAGGGGGACAGAGGATACATACTACAGGTAGGGGGATAGAGGATACATACTACAGGTAGGGGGATAGAGGATACATACTGCAGGTAGGGGGATAGAGGATAGAGGATACATACTACAGGTAGGGGGTAGAGGATAGAGGATACATACTACAGGTAGGGGTAGAGGATACATACTACAGGTAGGGGGTAGAGGATACATACTACAGGTAGGGGGATAGAGGATACATACTACAGGTAGGGGGATAGAGGATAGAGGATACATACTACAGGTAGGGGGATAGAGGATAGAGGATACATACTACAGGTAGGGGGATAGAGGATACATACTACAGGTAGGGGGGATAGAGGATACATACTACAGGTAGGGGGATAGAGGATACATACTACAGGTAGGGGGATAGAGGATACATACTACAGGTAGGGGGATAGAGGATACATACTACAGGTAGGGGGATAGAGGATACATACTACAGGTAGGGGGATAGAGGATACATACTACAGGTAGGGGGGTAGAGGATACATACTACAGGTAGGGGGATAGAGGATACATACTACAGGTAGGGGGGTAGAGGATACATACTACAGGTAGGGGGATAGAGGATAGAGGATACATACTACAGGTAGGGGGATAGAGGATAGAGGATACATACTACAGGTAGGGGGAGTAGAGGATACATACTACAGGTAGGGGGATAGAGGATACATACTACAGGTAGGGGATAGAGGATACATACTACAGGTAGGGGGATAGAGGATAGAGGATACATACTACATGTAGGGGGATAGAGGATAGAGGGTACATACTACAGGTAGGGGGATAGAGGATACATACTACAGGTAGGGGGATAGAGGATACATACTACAGGTAGGGGGATAGAGGATAGAGGATACATACTACAGGTAGGGGGATAGAGGATACATACTACAGGTAGGGGGATAGAGGATACATACTACAGGTAGGGGGATAGAGGATAGAGGATACATACTACAGGTAGGGGATAGAGGATAGAGGATACATACTACAGGTAGGGGGATAGAGGATACATACTACAGGTAGGGGGATAGAGGATACATACTACAGGTAGGGGGATAGAGGATACATACTACAGGTAGGGGGATAGAGGATACATACTACAGGTAGGGGGATAGAGGATAGAGGATACATACTACAGGTAGGGGGATAGAGGATACATACTACAGGTAGGGGGATAGAGGATACATACTACAGGTAGGGGGATAGAGGATAGAGGATACATACTACAGGTAGGGGGATAGAGGATAGAGGATACATACTACAGGTAGGGGGGATAGAGGATACATACTACAGGTAGGGGGATAGAGGATACATACTACAGGTAGGGGTAGAGGATACATACTACAGGTAGGGGGATAGAGGATACATACTACAGGTAGGGGGGTAGAGGATACATACTACAGGTAGGGGGATAGAGGATACATACTACAGGTAGGGGGTAGAGGATACATACTACAGGTAGGGGATAGAGGATACGTACTACAGGTAGGGGGGTAGAGGATACATACTACAGGTAGGGGATAGAGGATACGTACTACAGGTAGGGGGTAGAGGATACATACTACAGGTAGGGGTAGAGGATAGAGGATACATACTACAGGTAGGGGGATAGAGGATAGAGGATACATACTACAGGTAGGGGGATAGAGGATACATACTACAGGTAGGGGGTAGAGGATACGTACTACAGGTAGGGGGGTAGAGGATACATACTACAGGTAGGGGATAGAGGATACGTACTACAGGTAGGGGGTAGAGGATACATACTACAGGTAGGGGGTAGAGGATACATACTACAGGTAGGGGGATAGAGGATAGAGGATACATACTACAGGTAGGGGGACAGAGGATAGAGGATACATACTACAGGTAGGGGGATAGAGGATACATACTACAGGTAGGGGGATAGAGGATACATACTACAGGTAGGACGATAGAGGATACATACTACAGGTAGGGGGATAGAGGATACATACTACAGGTAGGGGGTAGAGGATAGAGGATACATACTACAGGTAGGGGGATAGAGGATAGAGGATACATACTACAGGTAGGTGGGATAGAGGATAGAGGATACATACTACAGGTAGGGGGATAGAGGATAGAGGATACATACTACAGGTAGGGGGATAGAGGATACATACTACAGGTAGGGGGATAGAGGATACATACTACAGGTAGGGGGGATAGAGGATAGAGGATACATACTACAGGTAGGGGGATAGAGGATACATACTACAGGTAGGGGGGATAGAGGATAGAGGATACATACTACAGGTAGGGGGGATAGAGGATAGAGGATACATACTACAGGTAGGGAGGATAGAGGATACATACTACAGGTAGGGAGGATAGAGGATACATACTACTCTGTAGTGAATCCTCTAGCATGGCGGTGCCATAGACCGCTGCACCACGCAGGATAAATATATCACAAATATATATCACAAATATATCACACAAGTTCCAAAAGAATAGATACATTTCAGATATTGCTGCTGAGATGGCACACTGTGGTATTTCACCCAGGAGATATGGGAGTTTATCAAAATTGGGTTTGTTTTCAAATTCTTTGTGGGTCTGTGTAATCTGAGGGAAATATGTGTCTCTCATATGGTCATACATTGGGCAGGAGGTTAGGAAGTGCAGCTCAGTTTCCACCTCATTTTGTGGGCAGTGAGCACATTGCCTGTCTGCTCTAGAGAACCAGATCTGCCTATAGTGGCATTTCTCAATAGCAAGGCTATGCTCACAGAGTCTGTACTGTCCCCCCTCCTCTCTCCTCCTCTAGAACTCTTCCGGCAGCGTATTGGAGCGTTGGACAGTGGTCTGTCATAAGGAAGAGATTGTGACTCTACAACAGTTCCTGAGGTTCGGAGAAACGCGGACAATCGTAGAGCTCATGACCTTTCAGGACTCGCTGGGAAATGACCTCTCTGGTCCCTCCTCCTCCCGGACGGTCTCCAACATCCAAGCGTTCATTGAGAGCAGCAGGCAGAGCGGCCATTTTGAGATGGGCAGTCCTGTGAGTGTTCACCATTTTGAGAAGGGCAGTCCTGTGAGTGTTCACCATTTTGAGAAGGGCCACCACTTTGAGAAGGGCATTCCGGCGACTGGGCACCATTTTGAGAAGGGCAGTCCTGCCAATCTCCACCATTTTGATAACTTTCCTGCCAGTCTCTCTATGCTCCTCCCATTCCAGTTCCATAGCCCCTCCCCCTTACAGGGTTTGGCCCCTCCCACCAGGCTGGGTGGACTACGGAGGCCCGGGAGGGTCAAACGGAGTGAAGGACCACAGCACCAGTCAGAAAGCAGCGTGTCTGAGTCTGGGTCCCTGTCTGTGTTTCCATACGGTAACCTGGTGAGTCCGGTACCGGCTGCCGTTAACGGTCTAGGAGGAGAAATAGGAAACGGAACTGGGACCAAGACGATGGAACCTAAACCTGAACACAACGAGTCACCGAAGAGGTCGTCGTCAGGGCAGCCACACCGTGACCACGACCAGCAGCAGCCGGCCGGTAACCATGACGATCAACGCCTCCCCCGTCGTCGACTCAGTTATCAAGTAACCAACCCTGAGCTACAGAAGAAAAACTTTGGGCTGTCCAACAACGACAGCAACAACACCTCCTCCCTCTCTTCCTCCTCCTCCCTCTCTTCCTCCTCTCCATCCTCCTCCTCCTCTCTTTCTAAGCTGGCCCAGAGCCTGTTCCGTGTAGTGTCCCGCCCCTCCTCATCCTCCTCCCTCCGTAACGACAGGCTCTTCCCTGATGTGTCCTCTCCCCCCTGCTCCCCCTCCCCCCCTAAGGGCTGGCTCTTCCCTGACGTGTCCTCTCCCCCCTGCTCCTCCTCCCTCCCTAAGGGCTGGCTCTTCCCAGAGGTCTCGCCCTCCCTCCGTAAGGGCAGGGTTTGCTGTGGTGCCTGCGACAAGAGCTTCTATGACAAAGGAACCTTGAAGATCCACTACAACGCGGTACACCTGAAGATTAAGCACAGGTGCACTGTGGACGGGTGTGATATGGTGTTTAGCTCACTGAGGAGCCGCAACAGACACAGCGCTAACCCCAATCCCAGATTACACATGGATACACTTAGACACGCACCAACACCACACAGGGACAGGGAGACCGCAAACACACACACACGACACACACACACCTGGAGTCAACACACACACACCTGGAGTCAACACACACACACCTACGACAAACTTCCTAAACAACAGAGGTCCCACAACACAGCCACAGCCGTACCCCTAAACCACCCCCAGCATCCACAGCAGCAACGACAACACACCCCTCTGACTCACCTTTCAAACCCCACCCCAGCCCCCCAACCAGAGCCAGACAAACCCTACAGGCCAGACCCCCACAGGGGGCCCATCTTCCCCAGGACAGGGTATCCCTCAGTGGGCATCACTGCTCCTCTGTCCTCCTTCCAGACCCAGCTATTGGTTTCTTCTCTGGGAGAAGTCCAACCACTGTCTCAGTTCTACCGTGCTACACGACAGACCTCCCCTCTTCCCTCCTCCTCATCTCTGTTGGACCAATTGGCTTCTTCCTCCGGGTCAGTGGAAGGGGCCAAGGCTCTCGGGTCATGCAATCAAGGAGGTTGGTGTACTTCCGCTAATCCCGCCCCCAAGAAGAAACCCCGGAAGTCTAGCATGCCTCTTAAGATGGAGAAGAAAGTAACTGTCTCAACGGAGGAGTGCAGACGACAGGGGGAGGAAGAGGAGAGAGAGGAAGAGGAGGGAGAAGGTAATAGGACAGAGGCTGTTTAAACAGGTCGCTAGGCAACGAGGGACTCCAACTTCACAAACTGTTCTGGAACAGAGACGCAATAAGGGAGGAAGACGGAGTGGAGGATGAGAGACAGAACATGAGAGAATGAGGAGGAGGAGGATGGATGAGAGACAGAACATGAGAGAGGACAGGAGGAGGAGGAGGAGGAGGAGGAGGAGGATTGATGGATGAGAGATAGAACATGAGAGGAGGAGCAGGAGGATGGATGAGAGACAGAACATGAGAGAGGACAGGAGGAGGAGGAGGAGGAGGATTGATGGATGAGAGATAGAACATGAGAGGAGGAGCAGGAGGATGGATGAGAGACAGAACATGAGAGGAGGAGCAGGATGGATGAGAGACAGAACATGAGGAGGAGGAGGAGGGGACTGATCCCTCCTTCACTTGTTTAATGATCACATGTTCACTTGAAGACAGTCAGTTCTATACAGTGTCCCAAATGGTACCCTATTCCCTATATAGTGGTACTACTATAGACCAGAGCCCTATTCCCTATATAGTGGTACTACTATAGACCAGAGCCCTATTCCCTATATAGTGGTACTACTATAGACCAGAGCCCTATTCCCTATATAGTGGTACTACTATAGACCAGAGCCCTATTCCCTATATAGTGGTACTACTATAGACCAGAGCCCTATTCCCTATATGTGGTACTACTATAGACCAGAGCCCTATTCCCTATATAGTGCTCTACTATAGACCAGAGCCCTATTCCCTATATAGTGGTACTATGATAGACCAGAGCCCTATTCCCTATATAGTGGTACTACTATAGACCAGAGCCCTATTCCCTATATAGTGGTACTACTATAGACCAGAGCCCTATTCCCTATATAGTGGTACTACTATAGACCAGAGCCCTATTCCCTATATAGTGGTACTACTATAGACCAGAGCCCTATTCCCTATATAGTGGTACTATGATAGACCAGAGCCCTATTCCCTATATAGTGGTACTACTATGGACCAAAGCCCTATACCATATATAGTGGTACTACTATATACCAGAGCCCTATTCCCTATATAGTGGTACTACTATAGACCAGAGCCCTATTCCCTATATAGTGGTACTACTATAGACCAGAGCCCTATTCCCTATATAGTGGTACTACTATAGACCAGAGCCCTATTCCCTATATAGTGGTACTACTATAGACCAGAGCCCTATTCCCTATATAGTGGTACTACTATAGACCAGAGCCCTATTCCCTATATAGTGGTACTACTACTCTGATCTGGAGGAGTCACTAAACAGAGAACATCCCTGGTCATCCCTACTGCCTCTGATCTGGAGGAGTCACTAAACAGAGAACATCCCTGGTCATCCCTACTGCCTCTGATCTGGAGGAGTCACTAAACAGAGAACATCCCTGGTCATCCCTACTGCCTATGATCTGGAGGACTCACTAAACACAAATGCTTCCTTTGTAAATGATGTCTGAGTGTTGGAGTGTGCCCCTGGCTATATGTAAATAATGTCTGAGTGTTGGAGTGTTCCCCTGGCTATCTGTAAATGATGTCTGAGTGTTGGAGTGTCCCCTGGCTATCTGTAAATGATGTTGGAGTGTCCCCTGGCTATCTGTAAATGATGTCTGAGTGTTGGAGTGTTCCCCTGGCTATCTGTAAATGATGTCTGATTGTTGGACCTGGCTATCTGTAATGATGTCTGAGTGTTGGAGTGTTCCCCTGGCTATCTGTAAATGATGTCTGAGTGTTAGTGTGTGCCCCTGGCTATCTGTAAATAATGTCTGAGTGTTGGAGTGTTCCCCTGGCTATCTGTAAATGATGTCTGAGTTTTGGAGTGTGCCCCTGGCTATCTGTAAATAATGTCTGAGTGTTGGAGTGTTCCCCTGGCTATCTGTAAATGATGTCTGAGTGTTGGAGTGTCCCCTGGCTATCTGTAAATGATGTCTGAGTGTTGGAGTGTTCCCTGGCTATCTGTAATGATGTCTGAGTGTTGGAGTGTTCCCCTGGCTATCTGTAATGATGTCTGAGTGTTGGAGTGTTCCCCTGGCTATCTGTAATGATGTCTGAGTGTTGGAGTGTTCCCTGGCTATCTGTAATGATGTCTGAGTGTTGGAGTGTTCCCCTGGCTATCTATAAATGATGTCTGAGTGTTGGAGTGTTCCCTGGCTATCTGTAATGACGTCTGAGTGTTGGAGTGTTCCCTGGCTATCTGTAATGATGTCTGAGTGTTGGAGTGTTCCCTGGCTATCTGTAATGATGTTGGAGTGTTCCCTGGCTATCTGTAATGATGTCTGAGTGATGGAGTGTTCCCTGGCTATCTGTAATGATGTCTGAGTGTTGGAGTGTTCCCCTGGCTATCTGTAATGATGTCTGAGTGATGGAGTGTTCCCTGGCTATCTGTAATGATGTCTGAGTGTTGGAGTGTTCCCCTGGCTATCTGTAATGATGTCTGAGTGTTGGAGTGTTCCCCTGGCTATCTGTAATGATGTCTGAGTGTTGGAGTGTTCCCCTGGCTATCTGTAATGATGTCTGAGTGTTGGAGTGTTCCCCTGGCTATCTGTAATGATGTCTGAGTGTTGGAGTGTTCCCCTGGCTATCTGTAATGATGTCTGAGTGTTGGAGTGTCCCTGGCTATCTGTAATGATGTCTGAGTGATGGAGTGTTCCCCTGGCTATCTGTAATGATGTCTGAGTGTTGGAGTGTTCCCCTGGCTATCTGTAATGATGTCTGAGTGTTGGAGTGTGCCCCTGGCTATCTGTAATGATGTCTGAGTGATGGAGTTTTCCCTGGCTATCTGTAATGATGTCTGAGTGTTCCCCTAGCTATCTGTAATGATGTCTGAGTGTTGGAGTGTGCCCCTGGCTATCTGTAATGATGTCTGAGTGTTGGAGTGTGCCCCTGGCTATCTGTAATGATGTCTGAGTGTTGGAGTGTTCCCCTGGCTATCTGTAATGATGTCTGAGTGTTGGAGTGTGCCCCTGGCTATCTGTAATGATGTCTGAGTGTTGGAGTGTTCCCCTGGCTATCTGTAATGATGTCTGTGTGTTGGAGTGTGCCCCTGGCTATCTGTAATGATGTCTGAGTGTTGGAGTGTTCCCCTGGCTATCTGTAATGATGTCTGAGTGATGGAGTGTTCCCCTGGCTATCTGTAATGATGTCTGAGTGTTGGAGTGTTCCCCTGGCTATCTGTAATGATGTCTGAGTGTTGGAGTGTTCCCCTGGCTATCTATAAATGATGTCTGAGTGTTGGAGTGTTCCCCTGGCTATCTGTAATGATGTCTGAGTGTTGGAGTGTGCCCCTGGCTATCTGTAATGATGTCTGAGTGTTGGAGTGTTCCCCTGGTTATCTGTAATGATGTCTGTGTGTTGGAGTGTTCCCCTGGCTATCTGGAATGATGTCTGAGTGTTGGAGTGTTCCCCTGGCTATCTGTAATGATGTCTGAGTGATGGAGTGTTCCCCTGGCTATCTGTAATGATATCTGAGTGTTGGAGTGTTCCCCTGGCTATCTGTAATGATGTCTGAGTGTTGGAGTGTCCCCTGGCTATCTATAAATGATGTCTGAGTGTTGGAGTGTTCCCCTGGCTATCTGTAATGATGTCTGAGTGTTGGAGTGTTCCCCTGGCTATCTGTAAATGATGTCTGATTGTTGGACCTGGCTATCTGTAATGATGTCTGAGTGTTGGAGTGTTCCCCTGGCTATCTGTAATGATGTTTGAGTGTTATTGTGTACCCCTTGCTATCTGTACATGATGTCTGAGTGTTGGAGTGTTCCCCTGGCTATCTGTAAATGATGTCTGAGTGTTGGAGTGTGCCCCTGGCTATCTGTAAATAATGTCTGAGTGTTGGAGTGTTCCCCTGGCTATCTGTAAATGATGTCTGAGTGTTGGAGTGTCCCCTGGCTATCTGTAAATGATGTCTGAGTGTTGGAGTGTTCCCCTGGCTATCTGTAAATGATGTCTGATTGTTGGAGTGTGCCCCTGGCTATCAGTAAATGATGTCTGAGTGTTGGAGTGTTCCCCTGGCTATCTGTAAATGATGTCTGATTGTTGGAGTGTTCCCCTGGCTATCTGTAATGATGTCTGAGTGTTGGAGTGTTCCCCTGGCTATCTATAAATGATGTCTGAGTGTTGGAGTGTGCCCCTGACTATCTGTAATGATGTCTGAGTGTTGGAGTGTTCCCCTGGCTATCTGTAATGATGTCTGAGTGTTGGAGTGTTCCCCTGGCTATCTGTAATGATGTCTGAGTGTTGGAGTGTTCCCCTGGCTATCTGTAATGATGTCTGAGTGTTGGAGTGTTCCCCTGGCTATCTGTAATGATGTCTGAGTGTTGGAGTGTTCCCCTGGCTATCTGTAATGATGTCTGAGTGTTGGAGTGTTCCCCTGGCTATCTATAAATGATGTCTGAGTGTTGGAGTGTTCCCCTGGCTATCTGTAATGATGTCTGAGTGTTGGAGTGTTCCCCTGGCTATCTGTAATGATGTCTGAGTGTTGGAGTGTTCCCCTGGCTATCTGTAATGATGTTGGAGTGTTCCCCTGGCTATCTGTAATGATGTCTGAGTGATGGAGTGTTCCCCTGGCTATCTGTAATGATGTCTGAGTGTTGGAGTGTTCCCCTGGCTATCTGTAATGATGTCTGAGTGATGGAGTGTTCCCCTGGCTATCTGTAATGATGTCTGAGTGTTGGAGTGTTCCCCTGGCTATCTGTAATGATGTCTGAGTGTTGGAGTGTTCCCCTGGCTATCTGTAATGATGTCTGAGTGTTGGAGTGTTCCCCTGGCTATCTGTAATGATGTCTGAGTGTTGGAGTGTTCCCCTGGCTATCTGTAATGATGTCTGAGTGTTGGAGTGTTCCCCTGGCTATCTGTAATGATGTCTGAGTGTTGGAGTGTCCCCTGGCTATCTGTAATGATGTCTGAGTGATGGAGTGTTCCCCTGGCTATCTGTAATGATGTCTGAGTGTTGGAGTGTTCCCCTGGCTATCTGTAATGATGTCTGAGTGTTGGAGTGTGCCCCTGGCTATCTGTAATGATGTCTGAGTGATGGAGTTTTCCCTGGCTATCTGTAATGATGTCTGAGTGTTCCCCTAGCTATCTGTAATGATGTCTGAGTGTTGGAGTGTGCCCCTGGCTATCTGTAATGATGTCTGAGTGTTGGAGTGTGCCCCTGGCTATCTGTAATGATGTCTGAGTGTTGGAGTGTTCCCCTGGCTATCTGTAATGATGTCTGAGTGTTGGAGTGTGCCCCTGGCTATCTGTAATGATGTCTGAGTGTTGGAGTGTTCCCCTGGCTATCTGTAATGATGTCTGTGTGTTGGAGTGTGCCCCTGGCTATCTGTAATGATGTCTGAGTGTTGGAGTGTTCCCCTGGCTATCTGTAATGATGTCTGAGTGATGGAGTGTTCCCCTGGCTATCTGTAATGATGTCTGAGTGTTGGAGTGTTCCCCTGGCTATCTGTAATGATGTCTGAGTGTTGGAGTGTTCCCTGGCTATCTATAAATGATGTCTGAGTGTTGGAGTGTTCCCCTGGCTATCTGTAATGATGTCTGAGTGTTGGAGTGTGCCCCTGGCTATCTGTAATGATGTCTGAGTGTTGGAGTGTTCCCCTGGTTATCTGTAATGATGTCTGTGTGTTGGAGTGTTCCCCTGGCTATCTGGAATGATGTCTGAGTGTTGGAGTGTTCCCCTGGCTATCTGTAATGATGTCTGAGTGATGGAGTGTTCCCCTGGCTATCTGTAATGATGTCTGAGTGTTGGAGTGTTCCCCTGGCTATCTGTAATGATGTCTGAGTGTTGGAGTGTCCCCTGGCTATCTATAAATGATGTCTGAGTGTTGGAGTGTTCCCCTGGCTATCTGTAATGATGTCTGAGTGTTGGAGTGTTCCCCTGGCTATCTGTAATGATGTCTGAGTGTTGGAGTGTTCCCCTGGCTATCTGTAATGATGTCTGAGTGTTGGAGTGTTCCCCTGGCTATCTGTAATGATGTTGGAGTGTTCCCCTGGCTATCTGTAATGATGTCTGAGTGATGGAGTGTTCCCCTGGCTATCTGTAATGATGTCTGAGTGTTGGAGTGTTCCCCTGGCTATCTGTAATGATGTCTGAGTGTTGGAGTGTTCCCCTGGCTATCTGTAATGATGTCTGAGTGTTGGAGTGTTCCCCTGGCTATCTGTAATGATGTCTGAGTGTTGGAGTGTTCCCCTGGCTATCTGTAATGATGTCTGAGTGTTGGAGTGTTCCCCTGGCTATCTGTAATGATGTCTGAGTGTTGGAGTGTCCCCTGGCTATCTGTAATGATGTCTGAGTGTTGGAGTGTTCCCCTGGCTATCTGTAATGATGTCTGAGTGTTGGAGTGTGCCCCTGGCTATCTGTAATGATGTCTGGGTGATGGAGTGTTCCCCTGGCTATCTGTAATGATGTCTGAGTGTTCCCCTAGCTATCTGTAATGATGTCTGAGTGTTGGAGTGTGCCCCTGGCTATCTGTAATGATGTCTGAGTGTTGGAGTGTGCCCCTGGCTATCTGTAATGATGTCTGAGTGTTGGAGTGTTCCCCTGGTTATCTGTAATGATGTCTGTGTGTTGGAGTGTTCCCCTGGCTATCTGGAATGATGTCTGAGTGTTGGAGTGTTCCCCTGGCTATCTGTAATGATGTCTGAGTGATGGAGTGTTCCCCTGGCTATCTGTAATGATGTCTGAGTGTTGGAGTGTTCCCCTGGCTATCTGTAATGATGTCTGAGTGTTGGAGTGGTCCCCTGGCTATCTATAAATGATGTCTGAGTGTTGGAGTGTTCCCCTGGCTATCTGTAATGATGTCTGAGTGTTGGAGTGTTCCCTGGCTATCTGTAATGATGTCTGAGTGTTGGAGTGTTCCCTGGCTATCTGTAATGATGTCTGAGTGTTGGAGTGTTCCCCTGGCTATCTGTAATGATGTTGGAGTGTTCCCCTGGCTATCTGTAATGATGTCTGAGTGATGGAGTGTTCCCCTGGCTATCTGTAATGATGTCTGAGTGTTGGAGTGTTCCCTGGCTATCTGTAATGATGTCTGAGTGTTGGAGTGTTCCCTGGCTATCTGTAATGATGTCTGAGTGTTGGAGTGTTCCCCTGGCTATCTGTAATGATGTCTGAGTGTTGGAGTGTTCCCCTGGCTATCTGTAATGATGTCTGAGTGTTGGAGTGTTCCCCTGGCTATCTGTAATGATGTCTGAGTGTTGGAGTGTCCCCTGGCTATCTGTAATGATGTCTGAGTGTTGGAGTGTTCCCCTGGCTATCTGTAATGATGTCTGAGTGTTGGAGTGTTCCCCTGGCTATCTGTAATGATGTCTGAGTGTTGGAGTGTGCCCCTGGCTATCTGTAATGATGTCTGGGTGATGGAGTGTTCCCCTGGCTATCTGTAATGATGTCTGAGTGTTCCCCTAGCTATCTGTAATGATGTCTGAGTGTTGGAGTGTGCCCCTGGCTATCTGTAATGATGTCTGAGTGTTGGAGTGTGCCCCTGGCTATCTGTAATGATGTCTGAGTGTTGGAGTGTTCCCCTGGTTATCTGTAATGATGTCTGTGTGTTGGAGTGTTCCCCTGGCTATCTGGAATGATGTCTGAGTGTTGGAGTGTTCCCCTGGCTATCTGTAATGATGTCTGAGTGATGGAGTGTTCCCCTGGCTATCTGTAATGATGTCTGAGTGTTGGAGTGTTCCCCTGGCTATCTGTAATGATGTCTGAGTGTTGGAGTGTCCCCTGGCTATCTATAAATGATGTCTGAGTGTTGGAGTGTTCCCCTGGCTATCTGTAATGATGTCTGAGTGTTGGAGTGTTCCCCTGGCTATCTGTAATGATGTCTGAGTGTTGGAGTGTTCCCTGGCTATCTGTAATGATGTCTGAGTGTTGGAGTGTTCCCTGGCTATCTGTAATGATGTTGGAGTGTTCCCCTGGCTATCTGTAATGATGTCTGAGTGATGGAGTGTTCCCTGGCTATCTGTAATGATGTCTGAGTGTTGGAGTGTTCCCTGGCTATCTGTAATGATGTCTGAGTGTTGGAGTGTTCCCCTGGCTATCTGTAATGATGTCTGAGTGTTGGAGTGTTCCCCTGGCTATCTGTAATGATGTCTGAGTGTTGGAGTGTTCCCCTGGCTATCTGTAATGATGTCTGAGTGTTGGAGTGTTCCCCTGGCTATCTGTAATGATGTCTGAGTGTTGGAGTGTCCCTGGCTATCTGTAATGATGTCTGAGTGTTGGAGTGTTCCCCTGGCTATCTGTAATGATGTCTGAGTGTTGGAGTGTTCCCCTGGCTATCTGTAATGATGTCTGAGTGTTGGAGTGTGCCCCTGGCTATCTGTAATGATGTCTGGGTGATGGAGTGTTCCCCTGGCTATCTGTAATGATGTCTGAGTGTTCCCCTAGCTATCTGTAATGATGTCTGAGTGTTGGAGTGTGCCCCTGGCTATCTGTAATGATGTCTGAGTGTTGGAGTGTGCCCCTGGCTATCTGTAATGATGTCTGAGTGTTGGAGTGTTCCCCTGGCTATCTGTAATGATGTCTGAGTGTTGGAGTGTGCCCCTGGCTATCTGTAATGATGTCTGAGTGTTGGAGTGTTCCCCTGGCTATCTGTAATGATGTCTGTGTGTTGGAGTGTGCCCCTGGCTATCTGTAATGATGTCTGAGTGTTGGAGTGTTCCCCTGGTTATCTGTAATGATGTCTGTGTGTTGGAGTGTTCCCCTGGCTATCTGGAATGATGTCTGAGTGTTGGAGTGTTCCCCTGGCTATCTGTAATGATGTCTGAGTGATGGAGTGTTCCCCTGGCTATCTGTAATGATGTCTGAGTGTTGGAGTGTTCCCCTGGCTATCTGTAATGATGTCTGAGTGTTGGAGTGTCCCCTGGCTATCTATAAATGATGTCTGAGTGTTGGAGTGTTCCCCTGGCTATCTGTAATGATGTCTGAGTGTTGGAGTGTTCCCCTGGCTATCTGTAATGATGTCTGAGTGTTGGAGTGTTCCCCTGGCTATCTGTAATGATGTCTGAGTGTTGGAGTGTTCCCCTGGCTATCTGTAATGATGTTGGAGTGTTCCCTGGCTATCTGTAATGATGTCTGAGTGATGGAGTGTTCCCTGGCTATCTGTAATGATGTCTGAGTGTTGGAGTGTTCCCCTGGCTATCTGTAATGATGTCTGAGTGTTGGAGTGTTCCCCTGGCTATCTGTAATGATGTCTGAGTGTTGGAGTGTTCCCCTGGCTATCTGTAATGATGTCTGAGTGTTGGAGTGTTCCCCTGGCTATCTGTAATGATGTCTGAGTGTTGGAGTGTTCCCCTGGCTATCTGTAATGATGTCTGAGTGTTGGAGTGTCCCCTGGCTATCTGTAATGATGTCTGAGTGATGGAGTGTTCCCCTGGCTATCTGTAATGATGTCTGAGTGTTGGAGTGTTCCCCTGGCTATCTGTAATGATGTCTGAGTGTTGGAGTGTGCCCCTGGCTATCTGTAATGATGTCTGGGTGATGGAGTGTTCCCCTGGCTATCTGTAATGATGTCTGAGTGTTCCCCTAGCTATCTGTAATGATGTCTGCGTGTTGGAGTGTGCCCCTGGCTATCTGTAATGATGTCTGAGTGTTGGAGTGTGCCCTGGCTATCTGTAATGATGTCTGAGTGTTGGAGTGTTCCCCTGGCTATCTGTAATGATGTCTGAGTGTTGGAGTGTGCCCCTGGCTATCTGTAATGATGTCTGAGTGTTGGAGTGTTCCCCTGGCTATCTGTAATGATGTCTGTGTGTTGGAGTGTTCCCCTGGCTATCTGTAATGATGTCTGAGTGTTGGAGTGTTCCCCTGGCTATCTGTAATGATGTCTGAGTGATGGAGTGTTCCCCTGGCTATCTGTAATGATGTCTGAGTGTTGGAGTGTTCCCCTGGCTATCTGTAATGATGTCTGAGTGTTGGAGTGTTCCCCTGGCTATCTGTAATGATGTCTGAGTGTTCCCCTAGCTATCTGTAATGATGTCTGCGTGTTGGAGTGTGCCCCTGGCTATCTGTAATGATGTCTGAGTGTTGGAGTGTTCCCCTGGCTATCTGTAATGATGTCTGAGTGTTGGAGTGTCCCCTGGCTATCTGTAATGATGTCTGAGTGATGGAGTGTTCCCCTGGCTATCTGTAATGATGTCTGAGTGTTCCCCTAGCTATCTGTAATGATGTCTGAGTGTTGGAGTGTGCCCCTGGCTATCTGTAAATGATGTCTGAGTGTTGGAGTGTTCCCCTGGCTATCTGTAATGATGTCTGAGTGTTGGAGTGTTCCCCTGGCTATCTGTAATGATGTCTGAGTGTTGGAGTGTTCCCCTGGCTATCTGTAATGATGTCTGAGTGTTGGAGTGTTCCCCTGGCTATCTGTAATGATGTCTGAGTGTTGGAGTGTTCCCCTGGCTATCTGTAATGATGTCTGAGTGTTGGAGTGTTCCCCTGGCTATCTGTAATGGTGTCTGAGTGTTGGAGTGTTCCCCTGGCTATCTGTAATGATGTCTGAGTGTTGGAGTGTTCCCCTGGCTATCTGTAATGATGTCTGAGTGTTGGAGTGTTCCCCTGGCTATCTGTAATGATGTCTGAGTGTTGGAGTGTTCCCCTGGCTATCTGTAATGATGTCTGAGTGTTGGAGTGTTCCCCTGGCTATCTGTAATGATGTCTGAGTGTTGGAGTGTTCCCCTGGCTATCTGTAATGATGTCTGAGTGTTGGAGTGTCCCCTGGCTATCTGTAATGATGTCTGAGTGTTGGAGTGTTCCCCTGGCTATCTGTAATGATGTCTGAGTGTTGGAGTGTCCCCTGGCTATCTGTAATGATGTCTGAGTGTTGGAGTGTGCCCCTGGCTATCTGTAATGATGTCTGAGTGTTGGAGTGTGCCCCTGGCTATCTGTAATGATGTCTGAGTGTTGGAGTGTGCCCCTGGCTATCTGTAATGATGCCTGAGTGATGGAGTGTTCCCCTGGCTATCTGTAATGATGTCTGAGTGTTCCCCTAGCTATCTGTAATGATGTCTGAGTGTTGGAGTGTGCCCCTGGCTATCTGTAATGATGTCTGAGTGTTGGAGTGTGCCCCTGGCTATCTGTAATGATGTCTGAGTGTTGGAGTGTGCCCCTGGCTATCTGTAATGATGTTGGAGTGTTCCCCTGGCTATCTGTAATGATGTGTGAGTGTTGGAGTGTGCCCCTGGCTATCTGTAATGATGTCTGAGTGTTGGAGTGTTCCCCTGGCTATCTGTAATGATGTCTGAGTGTTGGAGTGTTCCCCTGGCTATCTGTAATGATGTCTGAGTGTTGGAGTGTTCCCCTGGCTATCTGTAATGATGTCTGAGTGTTGGAGTGTTCCCCTGGCTATCTGTAATGATGTCTGAGTGTTGGAGTGTTCCCCTGGCTATCTGTAATGATGTCTGAGTGTTGGAGTGTCCCCTGGCTATCTGTAATGATGTCTGAGTGTTGGAGTGTTCCCCTGGCTATCTGTAATGATGTCTGAGTGTTGGAGTGTTCCCCTGGCTATCTGTAATGATGTCTGAGTGTTGGAGTGTTCCCTTGGCTATCTGTAATGATGTCTGAGTGTTGGAGTGTTCCCCTGGCTATCTGTAATGATGTCTGAGTGTTGGAGTGTTCCCCTGGCTATCTGTAATGATGTCTGAGTGTTGGAGTGTTCCCCTGGCTATCTGTAATGATGTCTGAGTGTTGGAGTGTTCCCCTGGCTATCTGTAATGATGTCTGAGTGTTGGAGTGTTCCCCTGGCTATCTGTAATGATGTCTGAGTGTTGGAGTGTTCCCATGGCTATCTGTAAATGATGTCTGAGTGTTGGAGTGTTCCCCTGGCTATCTGTAAATGATGTCTGAGTGTTGGAGTGTTCCCCTGGCTATCTGTAAATAATGTCTGAGTGTTGGAGTGTTCCCCTGGCTATCTGTAATGACGTCTGAGTGTTGGAGTGTTCCCCTGCCTATCTGTAATGATGTCTGAGTGTTGGAGTGTTCCCCTGGCTATCTGTAAATGATGTCTGAGTGTTGGAGTGTTCCCCTGGCTATCTGTAATGATGTCTGAGTGTTGGAGTGTTCCCCTGGCTATCTGTAATGATGTCTGAGTGTTGGAGTGTTCCCCTGGCTATCTGTAATAAAAAATAATAAAAATGGTGCCGTCTGGTTTGCTTCATATAAGGAATATGAAATAATTTATACTTCTACTTGATACTTAGGTATATTTTATCAATTACATTTAACGTTGATGCTTAAGTATATTTTAAACCAAAGACTTTAAAGACTTTATTCTCAAGTAGTATTTCACTGGGTGACTTTCACTTTTACTTGAGTCATTTTCAATTAAGGTACCTTTACTTTTACTACAGACAATGGGGTAATTTTTACAGTCACTGGAGCCAAACAGGCATGGGCCCAGCTCATTAGATCTCTAATCAACAACGTAGCTGCCCAGTTTCATCAACTAGTCAACAACGTAGCTGCCCAGTTTCATCAACTAGTCAACAACGTAGCTGCCCAGTTTCATCAACTAGTCAACAACGTAGCTGCCCAGTTTCATCAACTAGTCAACAACGTAGCTGCCCAGTTTCATCAACTAGTCAACAACGTAGCTGCCCAGTTTCATCAACTAGTCAACAACGTAGCTGCCCAGTTTCATCAACTAGTCAACAACGTAGCTGTGCAGTTTCATCAACTAGTCAACAACGTAGCTGCCCAGTTTCATCAACTAGTCAACAACGTAGCTGCCCAGTTTCATCAACTAGTCAACAACGTAGCTGCCCAGTTTCATCAACTAGTCAACAACGTAGCTGTGCAGTTTCATCAACTAGTCAACAACGTAGCTGCCCAGTTTCATCAACTAGTCAACAACGTAGCTGCCCAGTTTCATCAACTAGTCAACAACGTAGCTGCCCAGTTTCATCAACTAGTCAACAACGTAGCTGCCCAGTTTCATCAACTAGTCAACAACGTAGCTGCCCAGTTTCATCAACTAGTCAACAATGTAGCTGTGCAGTTTCATCAACTAGTCAACAACGTAGCTGTGCATTTTCATTAACTGGTCAACAACGTAGCTGTGCAGTTTCATCAACAGTTTCATCAACTAGTCAACAACGTAGCTGTGCAGTTTCATCAACTAGTCAACAACGTAGCTGCCCAGTTTCATCAACTAGTCAACAACGTAGCTGTGCAGTTTCATCAACTAGTCAACAACGTAGCTGTGCAGTTTCATCAACTAGTCAACAACGTAGCTGTGCAGTTTCATCAACTAGTCAACAACGTAGCTGTGCAGTTTCATCAACTAGTCAACAACGTAGCTGTGCAGTTTCATCAACTAGTCAACAACGTAGCTGTGCAGTTTCATCAACTAGTCAAAAATGTAGCTGTGCAGTTTCATCAACTAGTCAACAACGTAGCTGTGCAGTTTCATCAACTAGTCAACAACGTAGCTGTGCAGTTTCATCAACTAGTCAACAATGTAGCTGTGCAGTTTCATCAACTAGTCAACAACGTAGCTGTGCAGTTTCATCAACTAGTCAACAACGTAGCTGTGCAGTTTCATCAACTAGTCAACAATGTAGCTGTGCAGTTTCATCAACTAGTCAAAAATGTAGCTGTGCAGTTTCATCAACTAGTCAACAACGTAGCTGTGCAGTTTCATCAACTAGTCAACAACGTAGCTGTGCAGTTTCATCAACTAGTCAACAACGTAGCTGTGCAGTTTCATCAACTAGTCATCAACGTAGCTGTGCAGTTTCATCAACTAGTCAACAACGTAGCTGTGCAGTTTCATCAACTAGTCAACAACGTAGCTGTGCAGTTTCATCAACTAGTCAACAACGTAGCTGCCCAGTTTCATCAACTAGTCAACAACGTAGCTGCCCAGTTTCATCAACTAGTCATCAACGTAGCTGTGCAGTTTCATCAACTAGTCAAAAATGTACCTGTGCAGTTCTATCAACTGTATTTCTACAATTCATGTCCAGAAGGAGAAAGGAAAACCAGTATGCTAATCTACTACAGACTCTGAGTTGGCTGTAATATAATAATAGCTATAGACGAGGCTCCAGCTGAAATATCAACTTCTCTTCATTCATTCTAATACATACTATTTTACTGATGCTGCTTACCTCTCCACGCTACTCCTCTCCTCCTTTCTGTCAACTATAGCAGACCACTATTCGGTCATTGAATACCAGCAGAAGTGTGTGTGTGTTTGAGTGTTTTTAGGACTGTTAAATGACCACCAGGTGGCAGTATTTGCTCATAGAACCACTAATGTTCAGTACATTAAACCATTAACTCTGACCCCATTCTAAATCTAACCTATAGCAGACCACTACTGTCTTTGAATACCAGCAGAAGCAAAAGAGTGTGTTTTTCAAATCAAACCAAATTTTATTTGTCACATACACATGGTTAGCAGATGTTAATGCGAGTGTAGCGAAATGCTTGTGCTTCTAGTTCCGACAATGCAGTAATAACCAACACGTAATCAATTCCAAAACTACTACCTTATAGACAGAAGTGTAAGGGGATAAAGAATATGTACATAAAGATATATGAATGAGTGATGGTACAGAGCAGCATAGGCAAGATACAGTAGATGGTATCGAGTACAGTATATACATATGAGATGAGTATGTAAACAAAGTGGCATAGTTAAAGTGGCTAGTAATACATGTATTACATAAAGATGCAGTAGATGATATAGAGTACAGTATATACGTATACATATGAGATGAATAATGTAGGGTATGTAACATTATATTAGGTAGCATTGTTTAAAGTGGCAAGTGATACAGTGCCTTGCGAAAGTATTCGGCCCCCTTGAACTTTGCGACCTTTTGCCACATTTCAGGATTCAAACAAAACTGTATGTTTGTGAAGAATCAACAACAAGTGGAACGACATTTATTGGATATTTCAAACTTTTTTAACAAATCAAAAACTGAAAAATTGGGCGTGCAAAATTAATAATAATAATAATAATATATGCCATTTAAGTTAATACTTTGTAGCGCCACCTTTTGCTGCGATTACAGCTGAAAGTCGCTTGGGGTATGTCTCTATCAGTTTTGCACATCGAGAGACTGACATTTTTTCCCATTCCTCCTTGCAAAACAGCTCGAGCTCAGTGAGGTTGGATGGAGAGCATTTCTGAACAGCAGTTTTCAGTTCTTTCCACAGATTCTCGATTGGATTCAGGTCTGGACTTTGACTTGGCCATTCTAACACCTGGATATGTTTATTTTTGAACCATTCCATTGTAGATTTTGCTTTATGTTTTGGATCATTGTCTTGTTGGAAGACAAATCTCCATCCCAGTCTCAGGTCTTTTGCAGACTCCATCAGGTTTTCTTCCAGAATGGTCCTGTATTTGGCTACATCCATCAATTTTAACCATCTTCCCTGTCCCTGCTGAAGAAAAGCAGGCCCAAACCATGATGCTGCCACCACCATGTTTGACAGTGGGGATGGTGTGTTCAGGGTGATGAGCTGTGTTGCTTTTACGCCAAACATAACGTTTTGCATTGTTGCCAAAAAGTTCAATTTTGGTTTCATCTGACCAGAGCACCTTCTTCCACATGTTTGGTGTGTCTCCCAGGTGGCTTGTGGCAAACTTTAAACAACACTTTTTATGGATATCTTTAAGAAATGGCTTTCTTCTTGCCACTCTTCCATAAAGGCCAGATTTGTGCAATATACGACTGATTGTTGTCCTATGGACAGAGTCTCCCACCTCAGCTGTAGATCTCTGCAGTTCATCCAGAGTGATCATGGGCCTCTTGGCTGCATCTCTGATCAGTCTTCTCCTTGTATGAGCTGAAAGTTTAGAGGGACGGTCAGGTCTTGGTAGATTTGCAGTGGTCTGATACTCCTTCCATTTCAATATTATCGCTTGCACAGTGCTCCTTGGGATGTTTAAAGCTTGGGAAATCTTTTTGTATCCAAATCCGGCTTTAAACTTCTTCACAACAGTATCTCGGACCTGCCTGGTGTGTTCCTTGTTCTTCATGATGCTCTCTGCGCTTTTAACGGACCTCTGAGACTATCACAGTGCAGGTGCATTTATACGGAGACTTGATTACACACAGGTGGATTGTATTTATCATCATTAGTCATTTAGGTCAACATTGGATCATTCAGAGATCCTCACTGAACTTCTGGAGAGAGTTTGCTGCACTGGAAGTAAAGGGGCTGAATAATTCTGCACGCCCAATTTTTCAGTTTTTGATTTGTTAAAAAAGTTTGAAATATCCAATAAATGTCATTCCACTTCATGATTGTGTCCCACTTGTTGTTGATTCTTCACAAAAAAATACAGTTTCATATCTTTATGTTTGAAGCCTGAAATGTGGCAAAAGGTCGCAAAGTTCAAGGGGGCCGAATACTTTCGCAAGGCACTGTATATTTCCCATCATTTCTCATCAATTCCCATTATTAAATTGGCTGGAGTTGAGTCAGTGTGTTGGCAGCAGCCACTCAATGTTAGTGGTGGCTGTTTAACAGTCTGATGGCCTTGAGATAGAAGCTGTTTTTCAGTCTCTCGGTCCCAGCTTTGATGCACCTGTACTGACCTCGCCTTCTGGATGATAGCGGGGTGAACAGGCAGTGGCTCGGGTGGTTGTTGTCCTTGATGATCTTTATGGCCTTCCTGTGACATCGGGTGGTGTAGGTGTCCTGAAGGGCAGGTAGTTTGCCCCCGGTGATGCGTTGTGCAGACCTCACTACCCTCTGGAGAGCCTTACGGTTGTGGGCGGAGCTGTTGCCGTACCAGGCGGTGATACAGCCCGACAGGATGCTCTCGATTGTGCATCTGTAGAAGTTTGTGAGTGCTTTTGGTGACAAGCCGAATTTCTTCAGGCTCCTGAGGTTGAAGAGGCGCTGCTGCGCCTTCTTCACGATGCGGTCTGTGTGGGTGGACCAATTCAGTTTGTCTGTGATGTGTATGCCGAGGAACTTAAAACTTGCTACCCTCTCCACTACTGTTCCATCGATGTGGATAGGGGGGTGTTCCCTCTGCTGTTTCCTGAAGTCCACAATCATCTCCTTAGTTTTGTTGACGTTGAGTGTGAGGTTATTTTCCTGACACCACACTCCGAGGGCCCTCACCTCCTCCCTGTTGGCCGTCTCGTCGTTGTTGGTAATCAAGCCTACCACTGTTGTGTCGTCCGCAAACTTGATGATTGAGTTGGAGGCGTGCGTGGCCACGCAGTCGTAGGTGAACAGGGAGTACAGGAGAGGGCTCAGAACGCACCCTTGTGGGGCCCCAGTGTTGAGGATCAGCGGGGTGGAGATGTTGTTGCCTACCCTCACCACCTGGGGGCGGCCCATCAGGAAGTCCAGTACCCAGTTGCACAGGGCGGGGTCGAGACCCAGGGTCTCGAGCTTGATGACGAGCTTGGAGGGTACTATGGTGTTAAATGCCGAGCTGTAGTCTATGAACAGCATTCTCACATAGGTATTCCTCTTGTCCAGATGGGTTAGCGACAAATGACCACAAGGTGGCAGTATTTGCTCAGCGATTGAGAACCACTGTGTTTTAGTTTGGTTGGAGTGGACGACAGTACAGTCACCATTAACCCTGAAGCCCTAGACCTCATGAGGATATCTGAGACGATTTGACAGGTGTAAGAAATGTGTGTTAGCAATTTGAGAATAATTAATATATTAATAATAATAATATATAATATATATATATATGTAATAATATAATAATAATAATATATTAATATTAATAATTAATAATTAATCGATCTGACGATGGAGGTGATTTACATTGTTTTGAAAATGTAGAAAATGTTGACGACAATCAAACAAAGTGAGAAGCAACTGTTTAAAGTTTATTTTACCAAAGATGTTATTTACTACAGAGTTTAGTAGTTGGATCCAGCTGGTGTTTTGTTTTGTATAAATGACCACTGAACAAAATGTAACATTGCAGATGGTGCCTTTATTTAAAACAATCTCATCTTTAGAGATCATCTCTCCCAAAATGTGGACATCACAACTTTCTGGAACACAGGAAGGGAAATGTAAACCAGCAAGGGGCATCGTTCTGGCAGCGAGAAGCTGGGAACGAGAGAAACACAGAGAGGTAGGTATTATTTTTGTTTTATAAATATGTAGCTAAAAAAGGAACAAATTCCCTTTAAGACCACTTCTATCCAAATGGTGACAGTCTGAGAGCAGTCTGGTGACAGGATTGTACCTCCATAGTTCATCTCCATGCAATGCTTCTGGCTGTTCGTGTTGTCTTTCACAACAAAGTGGTCAGAGTTAGAGGGTTGACCCGGGGCCCAGTTCTGGTAGTTAAACCTGGACCCGTCGCTCCACAGCCAGAGACCCTCCTACAGAGCACACAGGACGATGCATCACTAGCAGACAGTAAACACTATATATACACACTGTAGTTACTGTCTTTAAAAAGGCAAACCACTGTTTAGGTAAAAAGCTGAGGGATGGGCCAGGAAAAATGTAACCACTCAGATTCCTAAACAGAGTTATGGATACCAGGACTTACCATCTATGAGATAAGCATGAGACTGACCATCTATGAGATTAGCATGAGACTGACCATCTATGTGATAAGCATGAGACTGACCACCTATGTGATAAGCATGAGACTGACCACCTATGTGATAAGCATGAGACTGACCATCTATGTGATAAGCATGAGACTGACCATCTATGAGATTATCATGAGACTGACCATCTATGTGATAAGCATGAGACTGACCACCTATGTGATAAGCATGAGACTGACCATCTATGAGATAAGCATGAGACTGACCATCTATGTGATAAGCATGAGACTGACCACCTATGTGATAAGCATGAGACTGACCACCTATGTGATAAGCATGAGACTGACCACCTATGTGATAAGCATGAGACTGACCATCTATGAGATTATCATGAGACTGACCATCTATGTGATAAGCATGAGACTGACCACCTATGTGATAAGCATGAGACTGACCATCTATGAGATAAGCATGAGACTGACCATCTATGTGATAAGCATGAGACTGACCATCTATGTGATAAGCATGAGACTGACCATCTATGAGATTATCATGAGACTGACCATCTATGTGATAACCATGAGACTGACCATCTATGAGATTATCATGAGACTGACCATCTATGTGATAAGCATGAGACTGACCATCTATGAGATTAGCATGAGACTGACCATCTATGTGATAAGCATGAGACTGACCACCTATGTGATAAGCATGAGACTGACCACCTATGTGATAAGCATGAGACTGACCATCTATGTGATAAGCATGAGACTGACCATCTATGAGATTATCATGAGACTGACCATCTATGTGATAAGCATGAGACTGACCACCTATGTGATAAGCATGAGACTGACCATCTATGAGATAAGCATGAGACTGACCATCTATGTGATAAGCATTAGGACTGACCATCTATGTGATAAGCATTAGGACTGACCATCTATGTGATAAGCATGAGACTGACCATCTATGTGATAAGCATGAGACTGACCATCTATGTGATAAGCATGAGACTGACCATCTATGTGATAAGCATGAGACTGACCATCTATGTGATAAGCATGAGACTGACCATCTATGTGATAAGCATGAGACTGACCATCTATGAGATTAGCATGAGACTGACCATCTATGAGATTAGCATGAGACTGACCATCTATGTGATAAGCATGAGACTGACCATCTATGTGATAAGCATGAGACTGACCATCTATGTGATAAGCATTAGGACTGACCATCTATGTGATAAGCATTAGGACTGACCATCTATGTCATAAGCATGAGACTGACCATCTATGTGATAAGCATGAGACTGACCATCTATGAGATAAGCATGAGACTGACCATCTATGAGATAAGCATGAGACTGACCATCTATGTGATAAGCATGAGACTGACCATCTATGTGATAAGCATGAGACTGACCATCTATGTGATAAGCATGAGACTGACCATCTATGTGATAAGCATGAGACTGACCATCTATGTGATAAGCATGAGACTGACCATCTATGAGATTAGCATGAGACTGACCATCTATGTGATAAGCATGAGACTGACCATCTATGTGATAAGCATGAGACTGACCATCTATGAGATAAGCATGAGGTAACAAGCTTTGAAAAGAACTGGTATGTAGGGGGCACAATTTTCACCTCCGGATGAAAAGCGTGCCCAAAGTAAACTGCCTGCTACTCAGGCCCAGAAGCAATGATATGCATATAATTGGTATATTTGGATAATGTCTGTGAGTATAACAGAACTGATTTGGCGAAAACCTGAGAAAAATCCATCAGGAAGTGGTATTTAATTTTTTTTTTTTGTTTTCTATTGATTACAGCCAGTATCAGTATCCATTGATTTAGGACTCAAATTGCACTTCCTATGGCTTCCACTAGATGTCAACAGTCTTTGGAAACTGTTTCAGGCTTGTATTCTGAGTAAGAGCACTTTGAATGAGTGGACACTGCAGTGTCCCAGAGGTTTTTAATGTGACGCGACCGAGAGTCCTTTCATTTGAATGAGTGGACACCGCAGTGTCCCAGAGGTTTTTAATGTGACGCGACCGAGAGTCCTTTCATTTGAATGAGTGGACACCGCAGTGTCCCAGAGGTTTTTAATGTGCGCGACCGAGAGTCCTTTCATTTGAATGAGTGGACACTGCAGTGTCCCAGAGGTTTTTAATGTGCGCGACCGAGAGTCCTTTCATTTGAATGAGTGGACACCGCAGTGTCCCAGAGGTTTTTAATGTGACGCGACCGAGAGTCCTTTTGTATTGATGAAGCTATTGTCCGGTTGAAATATTATTGATTATGAATTAAAAAAAAAAAACAGGATTGATAATAAACATCGTTTGACATGTTTCTACGAAACTTTACTGATGATACTTTTCAGATTTTTTCGTGTGACTGCTTTTGGATAACTGAACAAAACAGAGTTTTTTTGGATATAAAGAGTTACTTTATCGAACAAAACTAACATTTCTTGTGAAGAGGAAGATTCTCAGATAATCGCCGTAAAGCCTTTTTGAAATCTGACCGGATTAACAAGAAGTTCATCTTTAAACCGATGTATAACTCTGGTATGTTTTATGAATTTTTGTAACGAGTATTTCTGTTTCTGAATTTGGCAATCTGCAATTTCACTGGATGTTGGCCAGGTGGGATGAGGTTGGACGTGAGGTTAACTTCAATAGGGGCAGCTTTCAGAATTTGTGGCTTAAGGTTCTGTAGTCAATACATCCTATATGTTTTCAGGAGTGTTGAACAGACGGTGTTTCTGACCTTGATGGCGTCGTTGGCTCCTATCCAGGTGCGCTGGACTTTCCTGGTACTCTTCCTGATGACAGACTGAAGGAAACGATACTGGGGAAGGCTGTGCACTGATGCCAGGTTACCTCCCAAGTGCAAACATTTCCTCTGGAGAGAGACAGAGGGGAGAAAGAAAGAGAGACAGAGAGAGGGGAGAGAAGAAGTGAGAGAGAGAGAGAGAGAGAGAGAGAGAGAGAGAGAGAGAGAGAGAGAGACAGAGAGAGAGAGAGAGAGAGAGAGAGGGGAGAGAATAAGTGAGAGTGAGAGACAGAGGGGAGAAAGAAATAGAGACAGAGAGAGACATAGAGAGAGAGACATAGAGAGAGAGAGACAGAGACAGAGAGAGAGAGAGAGAGAGAGAGAGAGAGAGAGAGAGAGAGAGAGAGAGAGAGAGAGAGACAGAGACGGGAGAGAGAGACAGAGAGAGGGGAGAGAGAGACAGAGAGAGGGGAGAGAGAGACAGAGAGAGGGGAGAGAGAGAGAGAGAGAGAGAGAGAGAGGGGGAGAGAGAGACAGAGGTAGAATATAAACAGTTTTTACCCCCAAGCCATAAGACTCCTGAACAGGTAACCAAATGGTTACCCAGACTATTTGCATTGCGTCACACCTCCAAACCCTCTTTTTACGCTGCTGCTACTCTCTGTTGATCATACATGCATAGTCACTTTAACTACATGTACATACTACCTCAATCAATCAGCCTGACAGGTGCCTTGCTACTCTTATTTTAAATGGCTTTTTACTGTTGTTTTATTTCTTTACTTACTTTACTTACTTTACTACACACACACACACACACACACACACACACACACACACACACACACACACACACACACACACACACACACACACACACACACACACACACACACACACACACACACACACACACACACACACACACACACACACACACACACACACACACACACACACACACACACACACACACACAGAAAGACACACACAAACACAAAAAGACACACACACACTTATTTTTCACACTATTGGTTAGAGCCTGCAAAAAAGACAGACAGATAGACAGACAGAGAAATAGAGAGAAAGAGACACACACAGAGAGAGGGGAGAGACACAGAGAGGGACAGAGGGAGGGGAGAGAGAGAGAGAGAGAGAGAGAGAGAGAGAGAGAGAGAGAGAGAGAGAGAGAGAGAGAGAGTCAGAAATCAGCTCAATGCAATTGAAGAATCCATAGACTCTAACCACTTCTGGGAAAATTGGAAAACACTAAACAAACAACAACACGAAGAATTATCTATCCAAAATGGAGATGTATGGGTAAACCACTTCTCCAATCTTTTTGGTTCTATAACAAAGAACAAAGAGCAAAAACATATACATGATCAACTACAGATCTTAGAATCAACTATTAAAGACTACCAGAACCCACTGGATTCTCCAATTACATTGAATGAGTTACAGGACAAAATAAAAACCCTCCAACCCAAAAAGGCCTGTGGTGTCGATGGTATCCTCAATGAAATGATCAAATATACAGACAACAAATTCCAATTGGCTATACTAAAACTCTTTAACATCATACTTAGCTCTGGCATCTTCCCCAATATTTGGAACCAAGGACTGATCACCCCAATCCACAAAAGTGGAGACAAATTTGACCCCAATAACTACCGTGGAATATGTGTCAACAGTAACCTTGGGAAAATCCTCTGCATTATTATTAACAGCAGACTCGTACATTTCCTCAATGAAAACAATGTACTGAGCAAATGTCAAATTGGCTTTTTACCAAATTACCGTACAACAGACCATGTATTCACCCTGCACACCTTAATTGACAACCAAACAAACCAAAACAAAGGCAAAGTCTTCTCATGCTTTGTTGATTTCAAAAAAGCCTTCGACTCAATTTGGCATGAGGGTCTGCTATACAAACTGATGGAAAGTGGTGTTGGGGGTAAAACATACAACATTATAAAATCCATGTACACAAACAACAAGTGTGCGGTTAAAATTGGCAAAAAACACCATATTTTCACACAGGGTCGTGGGGTGAGACAGGGATGCATCTTAATAATAATAATAATAATAATATAATAATATATGCCATTTAGCTGACGCTTTTATCCAAAGCGACTTACAGTCATGTGTGCATACATTCTACGTATGGGTGGTCCCGGGAATCGAACCCACTACCCTGGCGTTACAAGCGCCATGCTCTACCAACTGAGCTACAGAAGGACCACCATCTTAAGCCCCACCCTCTTCAACATATATATCAACGAATTGGTGCGGGCACTAGAAAAGTCTGCAGCACCCGGCCTCCCCCTACTAGAATCCGAAGTCAAATGTCTGCTGTTTGCTGATGATCTGGTGCTTCTGTCACCAACCAAGGAGGGCCTACAGCAGCAGCTAGATCTTATGCACAGATTCTGTCAGACCTGGGCCCTGACAGTAAATCTCAGTAAGACCAAAATAATGGTGTTCCAAAAAAGGTCGAGTCACCAGGACCACAAATACAAATTCCATCTAGACACTGTTGCCCTAGAGCACACAAAAACTATACATACCTTGGCCTAAACATCAGCGCCACAGGTAACTTCCACAAAGGTGTGAACGATCTGAGAGACAAGGCAAGAAGGGCATTCTATGCCATCAAAAGAAACATAAATTTCAACATACCAATTAGGATTTGGCTAAAAATACTTGAATCAGTCATAGAGCCCATTGCCCTTTATGGTTGTGAGGTCTGGGGTCCGCTCACCAACCAAGACTTCACAAAATGGGACAAACACCAAATTGAGACTCTGCACGCAGAATTCTGCAAAAATATCCTCCGTGTACAACGTAGAACACCAAATAATGCATGCAGAGCAGAATTAGGCCGATACCCACTAATTATCAAAATCCAGAAAAGAGCCATTAAATTCTACAACCACCTAAAAGGAAGCGATTCACAAACCTTCCATAACAAAGCCATCACAAACAGAGAGATGAACCTGGAGAAGAGTCCCCTAAGCAAACTGGTCCTGGGGCTCTGTTCACAAACACACCCTACAGAGCCCCAGGACAACAGCACAATTAGACCCAACCAAATCATGAGAAAACAAAAAGATAATTACTTAACACATTGGAAAGAATTAACAAAAAAACAGAGCAAACTAGAATGCTATTTGGCCCTACACAGAGAGTACACAGCGGCAGAATACCTGACCACTGTGACTGACCCAAAATTAAGGAAAGCTTTGACTATGTACAGACTCAGTGAGCATAGCCTTGCTATTGAGAAAGGCCGCCGTAGGCAGACATGGCTCTCAGGAGAAGACAGGGTATGTGCTCACTGCCCACAAAATGAGGTGGAAACTGAGCTGCACTTCCTAACCTCCTGCCCAATGTATGACCATATTAGAGAGACATATTTCCCCAGATCACACAGATCCACAAAGAATTCGAAAACATATCCAATTTTGAAAAACTCCCATACCTACTGGGTGAAATACCACAGTGTGACATCACAGCAGCAAGATGTGTGACCTGTTGCCACGAGAAAAGGGCAACCAGTGAAGAACAAACACCATTGTAAATACAACCCATATTTATGCTTATTTATTTTATCTTGTGTCCTTTAATTATTTGTACATTGTGTATATATATATATATATATATATATATATATATATATAATATGACATTTGTAATGTCTTTACTGTTTTGAAACTGTTGTATGTGTAATGTTTACTGTTAATTTTTGATGTTTTTCACTTTATATATTCACTTTGTATGTTGTCTACCTCACTTGCTTTGGCAATGTTAACACATGTTTCCCATGCCAATAAAGCCCTTGAATTGAATTGAATTGAATTGAATTGAGAGAGAGAGAGAGAGAGAGAGAGAGAGAGAGAGAGAGAGAGAGAGAGACACAGAGAGGGGAGAGAGAGAGAGAGAGAGAGAGAGAGAGAGAGAGAGAGAGAGAGAGAGAGAGAGACACATAGGGACACAGAGAGGGGAGAGAGAAACAGACGTAGAATATAAAGATATATAGCACGTCATATAGTTTCTCAACCCTGTTGAACCCAGATTAAACCTACAGAGTCAACTGCAACCCTGTATGACCACCAGACAGGGATGGAAATAACACCCCCTCTAGCCAACTATAGTGCTTTTCAGACAAGGCTTCTAGAAAATGGTTCCAACTAGCATAAGATGCAGGTCAATTATTGTCTTTCCATTATCCCATGGCACATTTTGGATCCTGGCTAGTAGAAATTTGCTGTCTACTAACCAGACAGGGATGGAAATAAGATGCAGGTAACATCATGCACACAGATCATCTCAATTATGTACAGCAGACATCCAGGTACCTCTGCCTCTGGCCATGTGGTCATGAAGGGGAAGTAGTGATAGCAGTGTGTCGCGTATTTGGGCCAGCCGTATGGGCAGACTCTGCGATGCCACTCTGTAAGTGGGGAGAGAGAGATCATATTAAATTACATGATGAAATGGTTTAGTTCCCACCAGACAATCTGATCCGTCAAAAGTGCGTTCCAGCTGTGATGTTACTGAGCAACACGGCTAACCGTGTGATGTTGAAAAATAAATAAACGATTCACTTTGAAAATTTAACTTGTTAAAAGTCTTGGGGATTTATTCAATCAGCATTACAGATTCCATGCCAGAAATGTAAAGGTCATTTCAGATTGAGCAGTATGCATGCAGCATTTACCGTGAATCTCTGCTAAAGAGGAAACATTGCCTTTAAATTTCAGCCGCGCTGTAAAGCTGAACAATGTGGATTGAACCCTTGATCAGATTCAGAACTATGAATCCACAACAGATCTATATAGAAGAATATATATATATATATTTTAGCGAATCGGACGGGAGCCCCAACCAGGAGCTCGGGGTTCAGTGACTGTCGAGCCAAAATCTAGGTCACTAGGTGTTGGGTTAAGGTTGCGACAATAACATCAAATTGCATCTGATGAGTGTGAACAGGTCAACAAAACCTTGGGTCAGAATACCTCTCCTACCCCTTGCATCTCCCAGAGCAAAGACAGCGCTGAGAAGCAGAAGAGTGGTCAACATCGCCATGGTGATTGTCTCCTGAGAGAGAGAGAGAGAGAGAGAGAGAGAGAGAGAGAGAGAGAGACAAAGAGAGAGAGAGACAGAGAGAGAGAGAGACAAAGAGAGAGAGAGAGACAGAGAGAGAGAGAAAGACAGAGAGAGAGAGAGACAAAGAGAGAGAGAGACAGAGAGAGAGAGAAAGACAGAGAGAGACAGAAACAAAGAGAGAGAGACAAAGAGAGAGAGACCGAGAGAGAGAGAGACAAAGAGAGAGAGACAGAGAGACAAAGAGAGAGACAGAGAGAGAGAGAGACAGAGAGACAAAGAGAGAGAGACAAAGAGAGAGAGACAAAGAGAGAGAGAGAGAGAGAGAGAGAGAGAGAGAGAGAGAGAGACAGAGAGAGACAGAAACAAAGAGAGAGAGACAAAGAGAGAGAGACAGAGAGACAAAGAGAGAGAGACAAAGAGAGAGAGAGAGAGAGAGAGAGAGAGAGATATTTATGCTTATTTATTTTCTCTTGTTTTCTTTAACTATTTGTACATTGTTAAAACACTGTATATACATAATATGACATTTGTAATGTCTTTATTGTTTTGAAATTTCTGTATGTGTAATGTTTACTGTTAATTTTTATTGTTTATTTCACTTTTGGATATTATCTACCTCACTTGCTTTGTTAACAAATACGCCCCTTGAATTGAAAAAATAAATACATTGAATTGAGACAGAGACAGACAGACAGACAGACAGACAGACAGACAGACAGACAGACAGACAGACAGACAGACAGACAGACAGACAGACAGATAGACAGACAGACAAGACAGACAGACAAGACAAGACAAGACAAGACAAGACAAGACACGTTCAGTGAGAAACCTCGGTCCTGGGGACCCCAATCTGTGAGTACATATTCATGTGTACTAGGCTAATCTACTGTAATTGGTATTCCTTGAATTCCTTAGCACAGCAGTTCCTAAACTCGGTCCAAAACGTTTACCCATTTGTGTCTCTAGTACAGAGTTTCTCTATGTAGTGCACTACTTTTGACCTGAGCTACATATAACCAGGGCCCTTGTCTAAAGTAGTGCTCTACAAAGGGAAAATGGTTCTATTTGGGATGCACACAATTACAGTATTAGATTAACAGATGTTGAAATCTCACCTTCTGAAGTCTTTAGTTGAACCTTCACTTCTTCAGAGATCTACAAAGGTTTTCACTATTTTCTCTCTCTCTCTGTCCTGCCTGTGAGTTGAGTTCTAGTCTCTCTCTCTGTCTCTCTCTCTCTCTCTGTCCTGCCTGTGAGTTGAGTTCTAGTCTCTCTCTATGTCTCTCTCTCTCTCTGTCCTGCCTGTGAGTTGAGTTCTAGTCTCTCTCCCTCTCTCTCTCTCTCTCTCTCTCTCTCTCTCTCTCTCTCTCTCTCTGTCTGTCCTGCCTGTGAGTCGAGTTCTTCCTCTCCCTCCTCTCCTTTTTAAGGACCCATCCAGTCAGACCCCTCCCTCTATTTTTCTATCTCTCTGTGAAATGTAAATAATGATAATTTGGTCAATATATCCAAAACTCAGATGAAAAACCAACACTGTGTATTACTGTATGCATTACTTAAAACCTTTGGTCTCATGCTAACAGTTCAGAAAGTTACCTTTAACTCAATTTAAATGTCACAACCCACTATAATATTTAGGTACACTTAACCTGTTACCCATCTGTTATTCATCATGATCACCTGTATCCCATCTGTTATTCAGCATGATCACCTGTATCCCATCTGTTATTCATCATGATCACCTGTAACCCATCTGTTATTCATCATGATCACCTGTATCCCATCTGTTATTCATCATGATCACCTGTATCCCATCTGTTATTCATCATGATCACCTGTATCCCATCTGTTATTCAGCATGATCACCTGTATCCCATCTGTTATTCATCATGATCACCTGTAGCCCATCTGTTATTCATCATGATCACCTGTAGCCCATCTGTTATTCATCATGATCACCTGTATCCCATCTGTTATTCATCATGATCACCTGTATCCCATCTGTCATTCATCATGATCACCTGTAGCCCATCTGTTATTCATCATGATCACCTGTATCCCATATGTTATTCATCATGATCACCTGTAACCCATCTGTTATTCATCATGATCACCTGTAGCCCATCTTTTATTCATGATCATGTATACAATATATCCAATTTAGGCCCAGAAGTTCTACTCTGAGACACTTTGTCAAAAAGGGCCCAGAAGTTCTGTGAGTGTATTACGCAGTTGATAAGTACTGAATACAAGCAAATAGAAAACAGTCATATTACACCAGACATGTTCAATCATTTCAATGCCAATCCTGAAGAGGGGAATCTATCTAACTGCAGGGGGATCAAGGACCTCATTGTTTTGGTTCTGAGGTCTCCATTCCCTTGGAGCACAGGACCCGATGTTCCAGCCTTGACGACGACCTGACGACAACAAAACTATCACATCAAACATTCTGAAACAATTGGGATTGTTTACTCATCGTAACCTAGATAGAGTTACAGAGGACAAACACAACATCTTTATTAAGGTGACACGTGACACAATAACACAACTAATACAACTACACATACAGCCCCATACTACTAATACAACTACACATACAGCCCTATACTACTAATACAACTACACACACAGCCCCATACTACAAATACAACTATACATACAGCCCCATACTACTAATACAACTACACACACAGCCCCATACTACTAATACAACTACACATACAGCCCTATACTACTAATACAACTACACACACAGCCCCATACTACTAATACATCTACACACACAGCCCTACTACTAATACAACTACACATACAGCCCTATACTACTAATACAACTACACACACAGCCCCATACTACTAATACAACTACACATACAGCCCTATACTACTAATACAACTACACACACAGCCCTACTACTAATACAACTACACATACATCCCTACTACTAATACAACTACAAATACAGCCCTATACTACTAATACAACTACACACACAGCCCCATACTACTAATACAACTACACATACAGCCCTATACTACTAATACAACTACACACACAGCCCCATACTACCAATACAACTACACACACAGCCCCATACTACTAATACAACTACACACACAGCCCTACTACTAATATAACTACACACACAGCCCTATACTACTAATACAACTACACATACTACTAATACAACTACACACACAGCCCCATACTACTAATACAACTACACACACAGCCCCATACTACTAATACAACTACACATACAGCCCTATACTACTAATACAACTACACATACAGCCCTATACTACTAATAAGACTACACACACAGCCCCATACTACTAATACAACTACACACACAGCCCCATACTACTAATACAACTACACACACAGCCCTACTACTAATACAACTACACACACAGCCCTATACTACTAATACAACTACACATACTACTAATACAACTACACATACAGCCCTATACTACTAATACAACTACACACACAGCCCTATACTACTAATACAACTACACACACAGCCCTATACTACTAATACAACTACACATACAGCCCTATACTACTAATACAACTACACACACAGCCCTATACTACTAATACAATTACACACACAGCCCCATACTACTAATACAACTACACATACAGCCCTATACTACTAATACAACTACACATACTACTAATACAACTACACATACAGCCCTATACTACTAATACAACTACACATACTACTAATACAACTACACATACAGCCCTATACTACTAATAAAACTACACAAACAGCCCTATACTACTAATACAACTACACACACAGCCCTATACTACTAATACAACTACACATACAGCCCTATACTACTAATACAACTACACACACAGCCCCATACTACTAATACAACTACACATACAGCCCTATACTACTAATACAACTACACATACTACTAATACAACTACACCCACAGCCCCATACTACTAATACAACTACACACACAGCCCCATACTACTAATACAACTACACATACAGCCCTATACTACTAATACAACTACACATACAGCCCTATACTACTAATACAACTACACATACTACTAATACAACTACACATACAGCCCTATACTACTAATACAACTACACACACAGCCCTATACTACTAATACAACCCCACACACAGCCCCATACTACTAATACAACTACACATACAGCCCTATACTACTAATACAACTACACACACAGCCCTATACTACTAATACAACTACACATACAGCCCTATACTACTAACACAACTTCACACACAGCCCCATACTACTAAAACAACTACACACACAGCCCTACTACTAATACAACTACACATACAGCCCTACTACTAATACAACTACACATACAGCCCCATACTACTAATACAACTACACACACAGACCTACTACTAATACAACTACACACACAGCCCCATACTACTAATACAACTACACATACAGCCCTACTACTAATACAACTACACATACAGCCCTATACTACTAATACAACTACACATACAGCCCTATACTACTAATACAACTACACACACAGCCCTATACTACTAATACAACTACACATACAGCCCTATACTACTAATACAACTACACACACAGCCCTATACTACTAATACAACTACACATACAGCCCTATACTACTAATACAACTACACATACAGCCCTATACTACTAATACAACTACACACACAGCCCTATACTACTAATACAACTACACATACAGCCCTATACTACTAATACAACTACACACACAGCCCTATACTACTAATACTAACTACACATACAGCCCTATACTACTAATACAACTACACATACAGCCCTACTAAATACAACTACACTACTACTAATACAACTACACACACAGCCCTATACTACTAATACAACTACACACACAGCCCCATACTACTAATACAACTACACATACAGCCCTATACTACTAATACAACTACACACACAGCCCCTATACTACTAATACAACTACACACACAGCCCTATACTACTAATACAACTACACACACAGCCCCCCTTACTACTAATACAACTACACACACAGCCCTATACTACTAATACAACTACACACTACAGCCCAAACAGCCCCATACTACTAATACAACTACACATACAGCCCTACTACTAATACAACTACACATACAGCCCTACAGCCCTACTACTAATACAACTACACATACAGCCCCATACTACTAATACAACTACACACACAGCCCTATACTACTAATACAACTACACATACAGCCCCATACTACTAATACAACTACACACACAGACCTACTACTAATACAACTACACACAGCCCTATACTACTAATACAACTACACACACAGCCCTACTACTAATACAACTACACATACAGCCCCATACTACTAATACAACTACACATACAGACCTACTACCAATACAACTACACACACAGCCCTACTACTAATACAACTACACACACAGCCCTATACTACTAATACAACTACACATACTACTAATACAACTACACATTCAGCCCTATACTACTAATACAACTACACACACAGCCCTATACTACTAATACAACTACACACACAGCCCTACTACTAATACAACTACACACACAGCCCTATACTACTAATACAACTACACATACTACTAATACAACTACACATTCAGCCCCATACTACTAATACAACTACACATACAGCCCTACTACTAATACAACTACACACACAGCCCTATACTACTAATACAACTACACACACAGCCCTATACTACTAATACAACTACACACACAGCCCAATACTACTAATACAACTACACACACAGCCCTATACTACTAATACAACTACACACAGCCCTATACTACTAATACAACTACACACACAGCCCTATACTACTAATACAACATACAGACATACTACTAATACAACTACACAAACAGCCCTACTACTAATACAACTACACATACAGCCCTACTACTACTAAACTACAACAGCCCTATACTACTAATACAACTACACATACAGCCCCATACTACTAATACAACTACACACATACTACTAATACAACTACACAAACAGCCCCATACTACTAATACAACTACACATACAGCCCATACTACTAATACAACTACACACACAGCCCCATACTACTAATACAACTACACACACAGCCCTATACTACTAATACAACTACACATACAGCCCTATACTACTAATACAACTACATCTACACACAGTCACATACTACTAATACAACTACAAACAGCCCCATACTACTAATACAACTACACACACAGCCCTATACTACTAATACAACTACACACACAGCCCTATACTACTAATACAACTACACACACAGCCCTATACTACTAATACAACTACACACACAGCCCCATACTACTAATACAACTACACACACAGCCCTACTACTAATACAACTACACATACAGCCCCCTATACTACTAATACAACTACACATACTACTAATACAACTACACATACAGCCCTATACTACTAATACAACTACACATACAGCCCTATACTACTAATACAACTACACACACAGCCCTATACTACTAATACAACTACACACACAGCCCTATACTACTAATACAACTACACATACAGCCCTATACTACTAATACAACTACACATACAGCCCTATACTACTAACAACTACAACTACACTACTATACAGCTACACATACTACTAATACAACTACACATACAGCCCCATACTACTAATACAACTACACATACAGCCCTATACTACTAATACAACTACACATACAGCCCTATACTACTAATACAACTACACATACAGCCCTATACTACTAATACAACTACACACACAGCCCCATACTACTAATACAACTACACATACAGCCCTATACTACTAATACAACTACACACTACAGCCCTATACTACTAATACAACTACACACACAGCCCCATACTACTAATACAACTACACATACAGCCCTACTACTAATACAACTACACATACAGCCCTATACTACTAATACAACTACACATACTACAATACCCCATACTACTACTATACAACTACACATACAGCACTATACTACTAATACAACTACACATACAGCCCTATACTACTAATACAACTACACACACAGCCCTATACTACTAATACAACTACACACACAGCCCCATACTACTAATACAACTACACACACAGCCCTATACTACTAATACAACTACACACACAGCCCCATACTACTAATACAAACAGCCCCATACTACTAATACAACTACACATACAGCCCTACTACTAATACAACTACACAACAGCCCTATACTACTAATACAACTACACAACAGCCCCATACTACTAATACAACTACACACACAGCCCAATACTACTAATACAACTACACACACAGCCCTATACTACTAATACAACTACACACACAGCCCAATACTACCAATACAACTACACACACAGCCCTATACTACTAATACAACGACATATACTACTAATACAACTACACATACAGCCCCATACTACTAATACAACTACATATACAGCCCTACTACTAATACAACTACACATACAGCCCTACTACTAATACAACTACACATACTACTAATACAACTACACACACAACCCCATACTACTAATACAACTACACATACAGCACTATACTACTAATACAACTACACAAACAGCCCCATACTACTAATACAACTACACACACAGCCCTATACTACTAATACAACTACACACACAGCCCCATACTACTAATACAACTACACACACAGCCCTATACTACTAATACAACTACATATACTACTAATACAACTACACATACAGCCCCATACTACTAATACAACTACACATACAGCCCTATACTACTAATACAACTACACACACAGCCCTATACTACTAATACAACTACACATACAGCCCCATACTACTAATACAACTACACACACAGCCCAATACTACTAATACAACTACACATACAGCCCTATACTACTAATACAACTACACACACAGCCCCATACTACTAATACAACTACACACACAGCCCTATACTACTAATACAACAACTACACAACTACAGCCCCATACTACTAATACAACTACACATACAGCCCTACTACTAATACAACTACACACACAGCCCTATACTACTAATACAACTACACATACAGCCCTACTACTAATACAACTACACATACAGCCCTACTACTAATACAACTACACAAACAGCCCTATACTACTAATACAACTACACATACAGCCCCATACTACTAATACAACTACACAGCCCCATACTACTAATACAACTACACACACAGCCCTATACTACTAATACAACTACACATACAGCCCTATACTACTAATACAACATACAGCCCCATACTACAATACAACTACACACACAGCCCTATACTACTAATACAACTACACACACAGCCCCATACTACTAATACAACTACACACACAGCCCTACTACTAATACAACTACACACAGCCCCATACTACTAATACAACTACACACACAGCCCTACTACTACTAATACAACTACTAATACAACTACACATACAGCCCTACTATACTACTAATACAGCCTACACATACAACTAATACAACTACACAAACAGCCCTATACTACTAATACAACTACACATACAGCCCTATACTACTAATACAACTAACATACACAAACAGCCCTATACTACTAATACAACTACACACACAGCCCTATACTACTAATACAACTACACATACAGCCCTATACTACTAATACAACTACACACACAGCCCTATACTACTAATACAACTACACACACAGCCCTATACTACTAATACAACTACACATACAGCCCTATACTACTAATACAACTACACATACTACTAATACAACTACACATACAGCCCTATACTACTAATACAACTACACATACTACTAATACAACTACACATACAGCCCTATACTACTAATAAAACTACACAAACAGCCCTATACTACTAATACAACTACACACACAGCCCTATACTACTAATACAACTACACATACAGCCCTATACTACTAATACAACTACACATACAGCCCTATACTACTAATACAACTACACATACTACTAATACAACTACACATACAGCCCTATACTACTAATACAACTACACACACAGCCCTATACTACTAATACAACCCCACACACAGCCCCATACTACTAATACAACTACACATACAGCCCTATACTACTAATACAACTACACACACAGCCCTATACTACTAATACAACTACACATACAGCCCTATACTACTAACACAACTTCACACACAGCCCCATACTACTAATACAACTACATATACTACTAATACAACTACACACACAGCCCTATACTACTAATACAACTACACATACAGCCCCATACTACTAATACAACTACATATACTACTAATACAACTACACACACAGCCCTATACTACTAATACAACTACACATACAGCCCCATACTACTAATACAACTACACATACAGACCTACTACCAATACAACTACACACACAGCCCTATACTACTAATACAACTACACATACTACTAATACAACTACACACACAGCCCTATACTACTAATACAACTACACATACAGACCTACTACTAATAAAACTACACACACAGCCCTATACTACTAATACAACTACATATACTACTAATACAACTACACACACAGCCCTATACTACTAATACAACTACACACACAGCCCTATACTACTAATACAACTACACATACAGCCCGATACTACTAATACAACTACACACACAGCCCTATACTACTAATACAACTACACATACAGCCCCATACTACTAATACAACTACACACACAGACCTACTACTAATACAACTACACACACAGCCCTATACTACTAATACAACTACACACACAGCCCTAATACTAATACAACTACACATACAGCCCCATACTACTAATACAACTACACATAAAGACCCATACTACTAATACAACTACACATACAGCCCCATACTACTAATACAACTACACATACAGACCTACTACTAATACAACTACACACACAGCCCTATACTACTAATACAACTACACATACTACTAATACAACTACACACACAGCCCTATACTACTAATACAACTACACATACAGACCTACTACTAATACAACTACACACACAGCCCTATACTACTAATACAACTACATATACTACTAATACAACTACACACACAGCCCTATACTACTAATACAACTACACATACAGACCTACTACTAATACAACTACACACACAGCCCTATACTACTAATACAACTACATATACTACTAATACAACTACACACACAGCCCTATACTACTAATACAACTACACACACCGCCCTATACTTCTAATACAACTACACATACAGCCCCATACTACTAATACAACTACACACACAGCCCTATACTACTAATACAACTACACATACAGCCCCATACTACTAATACAACTACACATACAGCCCCATACTACTAATACAACTACACATACAGCCCTATACTACTAATACAACTACACATACAGCCATATACTACTAATACAACTACACATAAAGACCCATACTACTAATACAACTACACATACAGCCCCATACTACTAATACAACTACACATACAGCCCTATACTACTAATACAACTACACACGCATCCCTATACTACTAATACAACTACACATACAGCCCCATACTACTAATACAACTACATATACAGCCCTACTACTAATACAACTACACATACAGCCCTACTACTAATACAACTACACACACAACCCCATACTACTAATACAACTACACATACAGCACTATACTACTAATACAACTACACAAACAGCCCCATACTACTAATACAACTACACACACAGCCCTATACTACTAATACAACTACACACACAGCCCGATACTACTAATACAACTACACACACAGCCCTATACTACTAATACAACTACATATACTACTAATACAACTACACAAACAGCCCCATACTACTAATACAACTACATATACAGCCCTACTACTAATACAACTACACAAACAGCCCTATACTAGTAATACAACTAAACAAACAGCCCCATACTACTAATACAACTACACACACAGCCCAATACTACTAATACAACTACACACACAGCCCTATACTACTAATACAACTACACACACAGCCCAATACTACCAATACAACTACACACACAGCCCTATACTACTAATACAACGACATATACTACTAATACAACTACACATACAGCCCCATACTACTAATACAACTACATATACAGCCCTACTACTAATACAACTACACATACAGCCCTACTACTAATACAACTACACATACTACTAATACAACTACACACACAACCCCATACTACTAATACAACTACACATACAGCACTATACTACTAATACAACTACACAAACAGCCCCATACTACTAATACAACTACACACACAGCCCTATACTACTAATACAACTACACACACAGCCCGATACTACTAATACAACTACACACACAGCCCTATACTACTAATACAACTACATATACTACTAATACAACTACACAAACAGCCCCATACTACTAATACAACTACATATACAGCCCTACTACTAATACAACTACACAAACAGCCCTATACTAGTAATACAACTAAACAAACAGCCCCATACTACTAATACAACTACACACACAGCCCAATACTACTAATACAACTACACACACAGCCCTATACTACTAATACAACTACACACACAGCCCAATACTACTAATACAACTACACACACAGCCCTATACTACTAATACAACGACATATACTTCTAATACAACTACACAAACAGCCCCATACTACTAATACAACTACATATACAGCTCTACTACTAATACAACTACACAAACAGCCCTATACTACTAATACAACTACACATACAGCCCTACTACTAATACAACTACATATACTACTAATACAACTACACAAACAGCCCCATACTACTAATACAACTACACATACAGTCCCATACTACCAATACATCTACACATACAGCCCCATACTACTCATACAACTCCATAAACAGCCCCATACTACTAATACAACTACACATACAGTCCCATACTACCAATACATCTACACATACAGTCACATACTATCAATACAACTCCACAAACAGCCCCATACTACTAATACAACTACACACACAGCCCAATACTACTAATACAACTACACACACAGCCCTATACTACTAATACAACTACATATACTACTAATACAACTACACAAACAGCCCCATACTACTAATACAACTCCACAAACAGCCCCACACTACTAATACAACTACACATACAGCCCCATACTACTAATACACCTACATATACTTCTAATACAACTACACAAACAGCACCATACTACTAATACAACTACACATACAGCCCTACTACTACTACAACTACACAAACAGCCCTATACTACTAATACAACTACACAAACAGCACCATACTACTAATACAACTACATATACAGCCCGACTACTAATACAACTACACAAACAGCCCTATACTACTAATACAACTACACATACAGCCCTACTACTAATACAACTACATATACTACTAATACAACTACACAAACCGCTCCATACTACTAATACAACTACACAAACAGCCCCATACTACTAATACAACTACATATACAGCCCCATACTACTAATACAACTACACAAACAGCCCTATACTACTAATACAACTACACAAACAGCCCCATACTACTAATACAACTACACATACAGCCCTATACTACTAATACAACTACACACACAGCCCTATACTACTAATACAACTACACATACAGCCCCATACTACTAATACAACTACACACACAGCCCTATACTACTAATACACACACACCCCATACTACTAATACAACTACACAAACAGCCCCATACTACTAATACAACTACATATACAGCTCTACTACAACTACAACAGCCCTACAGCCCTATACTACTAATACAACTACACATACAGCCCTACTACTAATACAACTACATATACTACTAATACAACTACACAAACAGCCCCATACTACTAATACAACTACACATACAGTCCCATACTACCAATACAACTACACATACAGCCCCATACTACTAATACAACTACACAAACAGCCCCATACTACTAATACAACTACACATACAGTCCCATACTACTACATACAACAGTCACATACTACTCAATACAACTACAAACAGCCCCATACTACTAATACAACTACACACACAGCCCTATACTACTAATACAACTACACACACAGCCCTATACTACTAATACAACTACATACAGCCCTACTACTAATACAACTACACAAACAGCCCCATACTACTAATACAACTACACATACAGCCCCATACTACTAATACAACTACACATACAGCCCCATACTACTAATACACCACATATACTACTAATACAACTACACAAACAGCCCATACTACTAATACAACTACACATACAGCCCTATACTACTAATACAACTACACAAACAGCCCTATACTACTAATACAACTACACAAACAGCCCCATACTACTAATACAACTACACATACAGCCCTACTACTAATACAACTACACAAACAGCCCTATACTACTAATACAACTACACATACAGCCCTACTACTAATACAACTACATATACTACCCTATACAACTACAACTACACAATACAACTACACATACAGCCCCATACTACCAACTACACAAACAGCCCTACTACTAATACAACTACACATACAGCCCTATACTACTAATACAACTACACACACAGCCCCATACTACTAATACAACTACAACTACTAATACAACTACACAAACAGCCCTATACTACTAATACAACTACAACTACACAAACAGCCCTATACTACTAATACAACTACACAACAGCCCTATACTACTAATACAACTACACATACAGCCCCATACTACTAATACAACTACACAAACAGCCCCATACTACTAATACAACTACACATACAGCCCTACTACTAATACAACTACACAAACAGCCCTATACTACTATACAACTACACATACAGCCCTACTACTAATACAACTACACACACAACCCTACTACTAATACAACTACACATACTATAAATACAACTACACAAACAGCCCCATACTACTAATACAACTACTACAGTCCCATACTACTAATACAACTACACACACAGCCCTATACTACTAATACAACTACACACACAGCCCCATACTACTAATACAACTACACACACAGCCCTATACTACTAATACAACTACACAAACAGCCCCATACTACTAATACAACTACACAAACAGCCCCATACTACTAATACAACTACACATACAGCCCTACTACTAATACAACTACACACACAGCCCTATACTACTAATACAACTACACATACAGCCCCATACTACTAATACAACTACACATACAGCTACTACTAATACAACTACACAAACAGCCCTATACTACTAATACTACTAATACAACTACACATACAGCCCCATACTACTAATACAACTACACACACAGCCCTATACTACTAATACAACTACACATACAGCCCCATACTACTAATACAACTACACATGCAGCCCTACTACTAATACAACTACACAAACAGCCCTACTACTAATACAACCCTACACATACAGCTACTACTACTAATACAACTACACAAACAGCCCTATACTACTAATACAACTACACATACAGCCCTACTACTAATACAACTACATATACTACTAATACAACTACACAAACAGCCCCATACTACTAATACAACTACACATACAGTCCCATACTACCAATACATCTACACATACAGCCCCATACTACTCATACAACTCCATAAACAGCCCCATACTACTAATACAACTACACATACAGTCCCATACTACCAATACATCTACACATACAGTCACATACTATCAATACAACTCCACAAACAGCCCCATACTACTAATACAACTACACACACAGCCCAATACTACTAATACAACTACACACACAGCCCTATACTACTAATACAACTACATATACTACTAATACAACTACACAAACAGCCCCATACTACTAATACAACTCCACAAACAGCCCCACACTACTAATACAACTACACATACAGCCCCATACTACTAATACACCTACATATACTTCTAATACAACTACACAAACAGCACCATACTACTAATACAACTACATATACAGCCCTACTACTAATACAACTACACAAACAGCCCTATACTACTAATACAACTACACAAACAGCACCATACTACTAATACAACTACATATACAGCCCGACTACTAATACAACTACACAAACAGCCCTATACTACTAATACAACTACACATACAGCCCTACTACTAATACAACTACATATACTACTAATACAACTACACAAACCGCTCCATACTACTAATACAACTACACATACTGTCCCATACTACCAATGCAACTACACAAACAGCCCCATACTACTAATACAACTACACACACAGCCCTATACTACTAATACAACTACACACACAGCCCAATACTACTAATACAACGACATATACTACTCATACAACTCCACAAACAGCCCCATACTACTAATACAACTACCACATACAGCCCCATACTACTAATACACCTACATATACTACTAATACAACTACACAAACAGCCCTATACTACTAATACAACTACACAAACAGCCCCATACTACTAATGCAACTACACAAACAGCCCCATACTACTAATACAACTACATATACAGCCCGACTACTAATACAACTACACAAACAGCCCTATACTACTAATACAACTACATATACAGCCCTACTACTAATACAACTACACATATAGCCCTACTACTAATACAACTACATATACTACTAATACAACTACACAAACAGCCCCATACTACTAATACAACTACACATACTGTCCCATACTACCAATGCAACTACACAAACAGCCCCATACTACTAATACAACTACATACACAGCCCAATACTACTAATGCAACTACACATACAGCCCTACTACTAATACAACTACATATACTACTAATACAACTACACAAACAGCTCCATACTACTAATACAACTACATATACAGCCCGACTACTAATACAACTACACAAACAGCCCTATACTACTAATACAACTACATATACAGCCCTACTACTAATACAACTACACATACAGCCCTACTACTAATACAACTACACAAACAGCTAATACCTATACTACTAATACAACTACACAAACAGCCCCATACTACTAATACAACTACACATACAGCCCATACTACTAATACAACTACACAAACAGCCATATACTACTAATACAAATACACATACAGCCCCATACTACTAATACAACTACATATACAGCCCACATACTACTAATACAACTACACAAACAGCCCTATACTACTAATACAACTACATATACAGCCCTACTACTAATACAACTACACATACTACCAATGCAACTACACAAACAGCCCCATACTACTAATACAACTACACACACAGCCCTATACTACTAATACAACTACACACACAGCCCAATACTACTAATACAACTACACACACAGCCCAATACTACTAATACAACGACATATACTACTCATACAACTCCACAAACAGCCCCATACTACTAATACAACTACACATACAGCCCCATACTACTAATACACCTACATATACTTCTAATACAACTACACAAACATCCCTATACTACTAATACAACTACACAAACAGCCCCATACTACTAATACAACTACACAAACAGCCCCATACTACTAATACAACTACATATACAGCCTGACTACTAATACAACTACACAAACAGCCCTATACTACTAATACAACTACATATACAGCCCTACTACTAATACAACTACACATATAGCCCTACTACTAATACAACTACATATACTACTAATACAACTACACAAACAGCCCCATACTACTAATACAACTACACATACTGTCCCATACTACCAATGCAACTACACAAACAGCCCCATACTACTAATACAACTACACACACAGCCCTATACTACTAATACAACTACACACACAGCCCAATACTACTAATACAACTACACACACAGCCCTACTACTAATACAACTCCACAAACAGCCCCATACTACTAATACAACTACACATACAGCCCCATACTACTAATACACCTACATATACTTCTAATACAACTACACAAACAGCACCATACTACTAATACAACTACATATACAGCCCTACTACTAATACAACTACACAAACAGCCCTATACTACTAATACAACTACACAAACAGCCCCATACTACTAATACAACTACACATACAGTCCCATACTACCAATACAACTACACATACAGCCCCATACTACTAATACAACTACACACACAGCCCTGTACTACTAATACAACTACAAACACAGCCCGATACTACTAATACAACTACAGACACAGCCCTATAATACTAATACAACTACATATACTACTAATATAACTACACAAACAGCCCCATACTACTAATGCAACTACATATACAGCCCTACTACTAATACAACTACACAAACAGCCCTATACTACGAATACAACTACACATACAGCCCTACTACTAATACAACTACACATACTACCGATACAACTACACATACAGCCATATACTACTAATACAACTACACACACAGCCATATACTACTAATACAACTACACATACAGCTACATATACTACTAATACAACTACACAAACAGCCCCATACTACTAATACAACTACACACACAGCCCTACTACTAATACAACTCCACAAACAGCCCCATACTACTAATACAACTACACATACAGTCCCATACTACCAATACAACTACACATACAGCCCCATACCAATTTGTAAGTCGCTCTGGATAAGAGCGTCTACTACTAAATGACTTAAATGTAAAAATGTAAATGTAATACCACTAATACAACTACACACACAGCCCTATACTACTAATACACTACAAACACAGCCCGATACTACTAATACAACTACAGACACAGCCCTATAATACTAATACAACTACATATACTACTAATACAACTACACAAACAGCCCCATACTACTAATGCAACTACACATACAGCCCTACTACTAATACAACTACACACACAGCCATATACTACTAATACAACTACACATACAGCTACATATACTACTAATACAACTAAACAAACAGCCCCATACTACTAATACAACTACACACACAGCCCAATACTACTAATACAACTACACACACAGCCCTATACTACCGATACAACTACACATACAGCCATATACTACTAATACAACTACACACACAGCCATATACTACTAATACAACTACACATACAGCTACATATACTACTAATACAACTAAACAAACAGCCCCATACTACTAATACAACTACACATACAGCCCTACTACTAATACAACTACATATACTACTAATACAACTACACAAACAGCCCCATACTACTAATACAACTACACATACAGTCCCATACTACCAATACATCTACACATACAGCCCCATACTACTCATACAACTCCACAAACAGCCCCATACTACTAATACAACTACACATACAGTCCCATACTACCAATACATCTACACATACAGTCCCATACTATCAATACAACTCCACAAACAGCCCCATACTACTAATACAACTACACACACAGCCCAATACTACTAATACAACTACACACACAGCCCTATACTACTAATACAACTACATATACTACTAATACAACTACACAAACAGCCCCATACTACTAATACAACTCCACAAACAGCCCCATACTACTAATACAACTACACATACAGCCCCATACTACTAATACACCTACATATACTTCTAATACAACTACACAAACAGCACCATACTACTAATACAACTACATATACAGCCCTACTACTAATACAACTACACAAACAGCCCTATACTACTAATACAACTACACAAACAGCACCATACTACTAATACAACTACATATACAGCCCGACTACTAATACAACTACACAAACAGCCCTATACTACTAATACAACTACACATACAGCCCTACTACTAATACAACTACATATACTACTAATACAACTACACAAACCGCTCCATACTACTAATACAACTACACATACTGTCCCATACTACCAATGCAACTACACAAACAGCCCCATACTACTAATACAACTACACACACAGCCCTATACTACTAATACAACTACACACACAGCCCAATACTACTAATACAACGACATATACTACTCATACAACTCCACAAACAGCCCCATACTACTAATACAACTCCACATACAGCCCCATACTACTAATACACCTACATATACTTCTAATACAACTACACAAACAGCCCTATACTACTAATACAACTACACAAACAGCCCCATACTACTAATGCAACTACACAAACAGCCCCATACTACTAATACAACTACATATACAGCCCGACTACTAATACAACTACACAAACAGCCCTATACTACTAATACAACTACATATACAGCCCTACTACTAATACAACTACACATATAGCCCTACTACTAATACAACTACATATACTACTAATACAACTACACAAACAGCCCCATACTACTAATACAACTACACATACTGTCCCATACTACCAATGCAACTACACAAACAGCCCCATACTACTAATACAACTACACACACAGCCCAATACTACTAATGCAACTACACATACAGCCCTACTACTAATACAACTACATATACTACTAATACAACTACACAAACAGCTCCATACTACTAATACAACTACACATACTGTCCCATACTACCAATGCAACTACACAAACAGCCATATACTACTAATACAAATACACATACAGCCCCATACTACTAATACAACTACATATACAGCCCGACTACTAATACAACTACACAAACAGCCCTATACTACTAATACAACTACACATACAGCCCTACTACTAATACAACTACACATACTACCAATGCAACTACACAAACAGCCCCATACTACTAATACAACTACACACACAGCCCTATACTACTAATACAACTACACACACAGCCCAATACTACTAATACAACTACACACACAGCCCAATACTACTAATACAACGACATATACTACTCATACAACTCCACAAACAGCCCCATACTACTAATACAACTACACATACAGCCCCATACTACTAATACACCTACATATACTTCTAATACAACTACACAAACATCCCTATACTACTAATACAACTACACAAACAGCCCCATACTACTAATACAACTACACAAACAGCCCCATACTACTAATACAACTACATATACAGCCCGACTACTAATACAACTACACAAACAGCCCTATACTACTAATACAACTACATATACAGCCCTACTACTAATACAACTACACATATAGCCCTACTACTAATACAACTACATATACTACTAATACAACTACACAAACAGCCCCATACTACTAATACAACTACACATACTGTCCCATACTACCAATGCAACTACACAAACAGCCCCATACTACTAATACAACTACACACACAGCCCTATACTACTAATACAACTACACACACAGCCCAATACTACTAATACAACTACACACACAGCCCTACTACTAATACAACTCCACAAACAGCCCCATACTACTAATACAACTACACATACAGCCCCATACTACTAATACACCTACATATACTTCTAATACAACTACACAAACAGCACCATACTACTAATACAACTACATATACAGCCCTACTACTAATACAACTACACAAACAGCCCTATACTACTAATACAACTACACAAACAGCCCCATACTACTAATACAACTACACATACAGTCCCATACTACCAATACAACTACACATACAGCCCCATACTACTAATACAACTACACACACAGCCCTGTACTACTAATACAACTACAAACACAGCCCGATACTACTAATACAACTACAGACACAGCCCTATAATACTAATACAACTACATATACTACTAATATAACTACACAAACAGCCCCATACTACTAATGCAACTACATATACAGCCCTACTACTAATACAACTACACAAACAGCCCTATACTACGAATACAACTACACATACAGCCCTACTACTAATACAACTACACATACTACCGATACAACTACACATACAGCCATATACTACTAATACAACTACACACACAGCCATATACTACTAATACAACTACACATACAGCTACATATACTACTAATACAACTACACATACAGCCCCATACTACTAATACAACTACACACACAGCCCTACTACTAATACAACTCCACAAACAGCCCCATACTACTAATACAACTACACATACAGTCCCATACTACCAATACAACTACACATACAGCCCCATACCAATTTGTAAGTCGCTCTGGATAAGAGCGTCTGCTAAATGACTTAAATGTAAAAAATGTAAATGTAATACCACTAATACAACTACACACACAGCCCTATACTACTAATACAACTACAAACACAGCCCGATACTACTAATACAACTACAGACACAGTCCTATAATACTAATACAACTACATATACTACTAATACAACTACACAAACAGCCCCATACTACTAATGCAACTACACATACAGCCCTACTACTAATACAACTACACACACAGCCATATACTACTAATACAACTACACATACAGCTACATATACTACTAATACAACTAAACAAACAGCCCCATACTACTAATACAACTACACACACAGCCCAATACTACTAATACAACTACACACACAGCCCTATACTACCGATACAACTACACATACAGCCATATACTACTAATACAACTACACACACAGCCATATACTACTAATACAACTACACATACAGCTACATATACTACTAATACAACTAAACAAACAGCCCCATACTACTAATACAACTACACACACAGCCCAATACTACTAATACAACTACACACACAGCCCTATACTACTAATACAACTACACACACAGCCCAATACTACTAATACAACTACACACACAGCCCTATACTACTAATACAATGACATATACTACTAATACAACTACACAAACAGCCCCATACTACTAATACAACTACACATACAATCCCATACTACCAATACAACTACACATACAGCCCCATACTACTCATACACCTCCACAAACAGCCCCATACTACTAATACAACTACACATACAGCCCCATACTACTAATACACCTACATATACTTCTAATACAACTACACAAACAGCCCCATACTACTAATACACCTACATATACTTCTAATACAACTACACATACAGCCATATACTACTAATACAACTACACAAACATTCCCATACTACTAATACAACTACATATACAGCCCGACTACTAATACAACTACACAAACAGCCCTATACTACTAATACAACTACATATACAGCCCGACTACTAATACAACTACACAAACAGCCCTATACTACTAATACAACTACATATACAGCCCTACTACTAATACAACTACACATATAGCCCTACTACTAATACAACTACATATACTACTAATACAACTACACAAACAGCCCCATACTACTAATACAACTACACATACTGTCCCATACTACCAATGCAACTACACAAACAGCCCCATACTACTAATACAACTACACACACAGCCCTATACTACTAATACAACTACACACACAGCCCAATACTACTAATACAACTACACACACAGCCCTACTACTAATACAACTCCACAAACAGCCCCATACTACTAATACAACTACACATACAGCCCCATACTACTAATACACCTACATATACTTCTAATACAACTACACAAACAGCACCATACTACTAATACAACTACATATACAGCCCTACTACTAATACAACTACACAAACAGCCCTATACTACTAATACAACTACACAAACAGCCCCATACTACTAATACAACTACACATACAGTCCCATACTACCAATACAACTACACATACAGCCCCATACTACTAATACAACTACACACACAGCCCTGTACTACTAATACAACTACAAACACAGCCCGATACTACTAATACAACTACAGACACAGCCCTATAATACTAATACAACTACATATACTACTAATATAACTACACAAACAGCCCCATACTACTAATGCAACTACATATACAGCCCTACTACTAATACAACTACACAAACAGCCCTATACTACGAATACAACTACACATACAGCCCTACTACTAATACAACTACACATACTACCGATACAACTACACATACAGCCATATACTACTAATACAACTACACACACAGCCATATACTACTAATACAACTACACATACAGCTACATATACTACTAATACAACTACACAAACAGCCCCATACTACTAATACAACTACACACACAGCCCTACTACTAATACAACTCCACAAACAGCCCCATACTACTAATACAACTACACATACAGTCCCATACTACCAATACAACTACACATACAGCCCCATACCAATTTGTAAGTCGCTCTGGATAAGAGCGTCTGCTAAATGACTTAAATGTAAAAAATGTAAATGTAATACCACTAATACAACTACACACACAGCCCTATACTACTAATACAACTACAAACACAGCCCGATACTACTAATACAACTACAGACACAGCCCTATAATACTAATACAACTACATATACTACTAATACAACTACACAAACAGCCCCATACTACTAATGCAACTACACATACAGCCCTACTACTAATACAACTACACACACAGCCATATACTACTAATACAACTACACATACAGCTACATATACTACTAATACAACTAAACAAACAGCCCCATACTACTAATACAACTACACACACAGCCCAATACTACTAATACAACTACACACACAGCCCTATACTACCGATACAACTACACATACAGCCATAAACTACTAATACAACTACACACACAGCCATATACTACTAATACAACTACACATACAGCTACATATACTACTAATACAACTAAACAAACAGCCCCATACTACTAATACAACTACACACACAGCCCAATACTACTAATACAACTACACACACAGCCCTATACTACTAATACAACTACACACACAGCCCAATACTACTAATACAACTACACACACAGCCCTATACTACTAATACAATGACATATACTACTAATACAACTACACAAACAGCCCCATACTACTAATACAACTACACATACAGTCCCATACTACCAATACAACTACACATACAGCCCCATACTACTCATACACCTCCACAAACAGCCCCATACTACTAATACAACTACACATACAGCCCCATACTACTAATACACCTACATATACTTCTAATACAACTACACAAACAGCCCCATACTACTAATACACCTACATATACTTCTAATACAACTACACATACAGCCATATACTACTAATACAACTACACAAACATTCCCATACTACTAATACAACTACACACACAGCCCCATACTACTAATACAACTACACACACAGCCCTATACTATTTGTAAGTCGCTCTGGATAAGAGCGTCTGCTAAATGACTTAAATGTAAATGTAATACAACTACACATACAGCCCCATACTACTAATACAACTACACACACAGCCCCATACTACTAATACAAATACACACACAGCCATATACTACTAATACAACTACACAAACAGCCCCATACTACGAATACAACTACACACACAGCCCCATACTACTAATACAACTACACACACAGCCATATACTACTAATACAACTACACACACAGCCCTACTACTAATACAACTACACATACTACCAATACAACTACACATACAGCCATATACTACTAATACACCTACACACACAGCCCCATACTACTAATACAACTACACACACAGCCCCATACTACTAATACAACTACACACACAGCCATATACTACTAATACAACTACACACACAGCCCCATACTACTAATACAACTACACACACAGCCCCATACTACTAATACAACTACACACACAGCCATATACTACTAATACAACTACACACACAGCCCTATACTACTAATACAACTACACACACAGCCCTATACTACTAATACACCTACACACACAACCCTATACTACTAATACAACTACACATACAGCCCTATAATATGAAGAGACAACATACACAGCCATATATACAACCTTATCAACTACATTCACAGCCAAATACTAGTGGAACAACTACAAACACAGCCCCATGCTACGAAGACAACTACACATACAGCCCTACAACTAATACAACTGCACACACAACCATATACTACAAATACAACTACACTCACCCCTATACTACTAATACAACTACACATACAGCCCTATAATACTAATAAAACAGCCCTACTTCTAATACAACTGCATATACTACTAATACAACTACACACACAGTCCTACTACTAATAACACAACTACACATACAGCCCCATACTACTAATACAACTACACATACAGTCCTACTACTAATACAATACAACTACACATACAGCCCTACTAATAACACAACTACACACACAGCCCCATACTAATACAACTACACATACAGCCCGACTACTAATACAACTACACACACAACCCCATACTACTAATACAACTACACATACAGCCCTACTACTAATACAACTACACACACAGCCCCATACTAATACAACTACACACACAGCCCTACTAATAACACAACTACACACACAGCCCCATACTACTAATACAACTACACACACAGCCCCATACTAATAACACAACTACACACACAGCCCCATACTACTAATACAACTACACACACAGCCCCATACTAATAACACAACTACACACACAGCCCCATACTACTAATACAACTACACACACAGCCCCATACTAATAACACAACTACTCAAACAGTCCTACTACTAATATCAAATCAAAAATCAAATTTACTTATAAGCCCTTCTTACACCAGCTGATATCTCAAAGTGCTGTGCAGAAACCCAGCCTAAAACCCCAAACAGCAAGCAATGCAGGTGTAGAAGCACGGTGGCTAGGAAAAACTCCCTAGAAAGGCCAGAACCTCGGAAGAAACCTAGAGAGGAACCAGGCTATGATGGGTGACCAGTCCTCTTCTGGCTGTGCCGGGTGGAGATTATAACAGAACATGGCCAAGATGTTCAAATGTTCATAAATGACCAGCATGGTCAAATAATAATTATCACAGTAGTTGTCGAGGGTGCAGCAAGTCAGCACCTCAGGAGTAAATATCAGTTGGCTTTTCATAGCCGATCATTCAGAGTATCTCTACCACTCCTGCTGTCTCCAGAGAGTTGAAAACAGCAGGTCTGGGACAGGTAGCACGTCCGGTGAACAGGTCAGGGTGCCATAGCCGCAGGCAGAACAGTTTAAACTGGAGCAGCAGCACGACCAGGTGGACTGGGGACAGCAAGGAGTCATCATGCCAGGTAGTCCTGAGGCATGGTCCTAGGGCTCAGGTCCTCCGAGAGAGAGAAAGAAAGAGAGAAAGAGAGAATTAGAGAGAGCATACTTAAATTCACGCAGGACACCGGATAAGACAGGAGAAATACTCCAGATATAACAAACTGACCCTCGCTCCCTGACACATGTACACTACTGCAGCATAAATACTGGAGGCTGAGACAGGAGGGGTCAGGAGACACTGTGGCCCCATCCGAGGACACCCCCGGACAGGGCCTAACAGGAAGGATATAACCCCACCCACTTTGCCAAAGCACAGCCCCCACACCACTAGAGGGATATCTTCAACCACCAACTTACCAACCTGAGACAAGGCCGAGATTCGCCCACAAAGATCTCCGCCACGGCACAACCCAAGGGGGGCAACCCAGTAATACAACTACACACACAGCCCTACTACTAATACAACTACACACACAGCCCTACTACTAATACAACTACACATTCAGACCTACTACCAATATAACTACATATAAATCTATATACTAATAACACAACTACACATACTACTGTTGCTACTAATTGTACATTAACAACATAGTAATACAGTTTTATCAACTAATCAACACTTCCGTTCAAAAAAATTGTCTTCTTGATCCCGTTAGCGGGATCATTTCCGTCAACATCCGCTGCAAATTCAAATTAAATTATATAATTTAATTTTCATGAAATCACAAGTGCAATATAGCAAAACACAGCTTGTTGTTAATCCACCTGGCGTGTCAGATTTCATATTTCAATAAAGCTTTTCGGCGAAAGCTATCCAAGCGTTTATGTAAGGACATCTCTCTCAGCAGACAAAACAAACAGATCACAAAAGTCAGAAAATCGATAAAATGAATCACTTACCTTTGATGATCTTCGGATGTTTGCGCTCACGAGATTCCCAGTTCCACAATAAATGTTACATAAAGATTTTTTTTTTTAAATCCAAAAACCTCCATTTGGTTGGCGCGTTATGTTCAGTAATCCACAGGCTCGAGCAGGTCATGACGGGCAGACGAAAATTCCAAATAGTATCGGTAAAGTTCGTAGAAACATGTCAAACGTTTTTATAATCAATCCTTCAGGTTGTTTTTACAATAAATAATTGATAATATTTCAACCGGACTGTAGCTTTTTCAATAGGAGAGAAAAGGTACGAGATAAAAGCTGCTCACGCATGCAAAACTCTGAGGGCACCCAGCCATCCACTGACGCGATGTGATCGATCTCGCTCATTTTTCAGAATAAAAGCCTGAAACTATGTCTAAAGACTGTTCACACCATGTGGAAGCCATATGGAAAGGAATCTGGTTGATATCCCTTTAAATGGAGGGAAGGCATGCAATGGAACAGGGAGCTTTCAAAATAGAAGGCACATCCTGGTTTGATTTTCCTCAGGGTTTCGCCTGCAATATCAGTTCTGTTATACTCACAGACAATATTTTGACTGTTTTGGAAACTTTAGAGTGTTTTCTATCCTAATCTGGCAATTATGTGCATATTCTAGTTTCTGGGCCTGAGAAATAGGCAGTTTCATTTGGGTTCATCCAAACATCAAAATACTGCCCCCTACACTCAACAGGTTAAAATAACATAAAATTGGTCAGAAATACAGTGTAGACATTGTTAATGTTGTAAATTACTATTGTAGCTGGAAACAGCTGATTTTTTTATGGAATAGGAGTAGAGGCCCATGATCAGCAACCATCACTCCTGTGTTCCAATGGCACGTTGTGTTAGCTAATCCACATTTATCATTTTGAAAGGCTAATTGAACAGTTGAAAACCCTTTTGCAATTATTTTAGCACAGCTGAAAACTGTTGTTCTGAATAAAGAAGCAATGAAACTGTCCTTCTTTAGACTTAGTTGAGTATCTGGAGCATCAGCATTTGTGAGTTCAATTACAGGCTCAAAATGACCAGAAACAAAGACCTTTCTTCTGAAACTCGTCAGTCTATTCTTGTTCTGGGAAATGAAGGCTATTCCATGTGAGAAATTGACAAGAAACTGAGGAACAACGCTGTGTACCTCTCCCGTCACAGAACAGCGCAAACTGGCTCTAACCAGAATAGAAAGAGGGGTGGGAGGCCCCGGTGCACAACTGATCAAGAAGACAAGTACATTAGAGTGTCTAGTTTGAGAAACAGACGCCTCACAAGTCCTCAACCAGCTTTATAAAATAGTACCTGCAAAACACAAGTCTCAACGTCAACAGTGAAGAGGGCGACCCCGAGATGCTGGCAGTCATTTACGACATTAATCTACATTGTATTTCTGATCAATGTGATGTTTTTTAAAAAATTGCAGTTCTATCAACTGTATTTCTACAATTCATTTCCAGAAGGAGAAAGGAAAACCAGTATGCTAATCTACTACAGACTCTCTGAGTTGGCTGTAATATAATAATAGCTATAGACGAGGCTCCAGCTGAAATATCAACTTCTCTTCATTCATTCTAATACATACTATTTGACTGATGCTGCTTACCTCTCCACGCTACTCCTCTCCTCCTTTCTGTCAACTATAGCAGACCACTATTCGGTCATTGAATACCAGCAACAGTAGTGTGTGTGTGTGTGTGTGTGTGTGTGTGTGTGTGTGTGTGTGTGTGTGTGTGTGTGTGTGTGTGTGTGTGTGTGTGTGTGTGTGTGTGTGTGTGTGTGTGTGTCTTTAGGACTGTTGAATGACCACCAGGTGGCAGTATTTGCTCATAGAACCACTAATGTTCAGTACATTAAACCATTACAGTTTCTCTCAGTCGCGTTGGTGCATTTTTTTTAGATCAAAAGTGCAATTCTTGATACTACTTGTACAAATTCCAAATCATCTAGTCACTTGTGCACATCATTAAAGCAATTTCTTATTCCTTTGAACAAAATGAGAGGTCCACCAATGTACAGTGCACTCTTACTGTATATTTTTTTTTAAATTTTACCTTTATTTAACCAGGCAAGTCAGTTAAGAACATATTCTTATTTTCAATGACAGCCTGGGAACAGTGGGTTAACTGCCTGTTCAGGGGAAGAAAGACAGATTTGTACCTTGTCAGCTTGGGGGTTTGAACCTTCCGGTTACTAGTCCAACGCTCTAACCACTAGGCTACGCTGCCACCCTAGTATACTGTATACTTCTTACAATGCTTCATATTACAGTAGTCCACTTGTATTTCACAGCATACAGAAATATACTCTATACAGATACATACTGCACCTTACATGCACCCACCTGTATGTTTTACAGTAAAATGTGTGTTCTCATAGTTTTTGTCTCTGTGAAAGTGTGCGATGCATCACTGCATTTTTCCCCACATAGGACTGACTGCAAGATTACCTCAAACCGGTGGCAGAGGACGCCTTTTCACACCTCAACAGGAGGAGGCTATTTGCACCATGGTCCGAGCAAACAATGCCATGAGACTCAGGGAAATACAAAGGACCATTATAGAAGACAACGATGTCTTTGAAAACATCCATACGTTTCGCATCTCAACCATCGACAGGGTGCTGCATAGAAACCAGATGAGTATGAAACAGCTGTACCGTGTACCATTCCAAAGGAATGAGGACAGAGTTAAGGAGCTACGGTACCAGTATGTACAGGTAAAACATATATCTATGTAACTACTTTACAGCAACATTTTATAGTGATACATAGTACAGTAAGCATAAACTGCACACATTTACATTGCTGTGGAAGGAACATGCAATATATGTACATTTTATGTCACTCTTCCTTACCAAAACAAACTGTGTGTTCTGGGATATAGCGTATAATGGAGTTGGAATCAAGTGAACCCTCTCACAACTTTGTATACATGTGGATGAGGCTGGCTTCAACCTGACCGAATGCAGAAGGCGGGGTCGGAATATCATCGGTCACAGAGCTACTGTGGATTTGCCAGGCCAACGGGGAGGAAATATCACCATGTGTGCTGCTATTTCAGAGCATGGTGTCCTAACCCATATCCCCCTTATAGGGCCATACAACACCCAGCATCTACTCAACTTTTTAGAGACTCTCTACGGTGCTCTCATCCCTGATGATGAGAGGGGTCTGTTCTGAGAGGATTTGCCAAAGTATGTGGTCATTTGTGATAATGTGAGTTTCCATCGATCAAACATCATAAGGCAATGGTTTGTGACCCACCCGAGGATGCTCGTAGAATTCCTCCCACCTTATTCACCATTCCTTAACCCAATTGAGGAGTTATTTTCAGCATGGAGGTGGAAGGTGTACGATCGTCAGCCACACACACAGATGACCCTGCTGGCTGCAATGGATGCAGCATGTGAGGACATCACAGTAGACGCCTGCAGAGGATGGATAAGGCATTCCAAAAGATTCTTTCCACGTTGGAAGGGAAAATATCCGGTGTGATGTGGATGAGAATATGCGGGCCGACAGACAGGAACGTCTGGAAGACAGCGCAACAGTGCTGCGGGCAAAGTTGTGCCTTAGGGGTGGTTTCCTGTGTTTCTTTCTAATTTAGTTGTTTTTCCTTGGTTGTCCAGTCTCTTTCAATCAATAACCCACATACAGTAATCTGTAAATAGTACTGTTGAAATTGATATATGCCATAGAAGTGCAGCCTTGTGCATTTTCAATACAGTAGCTGTCATCCAAACTGTAGCCTAAGTTTACATCAGGTAATACCGTCAAAGTACACAGTTACATTGACAACATGCCTAAACATTTTGACGACCTCGTGAACAATGACTCAGTGACACTGACATGATCATTGGCATGAATATTTACTTTTGAGAGAAAAAAGGATTTTTAGTGACTGAAACATATCTATTGTATGTTGCAGTTTGTACAAATTGTTCTGAGAAATGCACCTATTATTTTGCACGTGTGTTGGGATGATGTGAAAAATGCACCAAAGCGACTGAGAAAAACTGTAACTCTGACCCCATTCTAAATCTAACCTATAGCAGACCACTACTGTCATTGAATACCAGCAGCAGTAGTGTGTGTGTGTGTGTGTGTGTTTGGGTGTCTTTAGGACTGATGAATGACCAGCAGGTGGCAGTATTTGCTCATAGAACCACGAATGTTCAGTACATTAAACCATTAACCCTGACCCCATTCTAAATCTAACTTACATCCTATATGCCCTTGAGGATATCTGACACGACTTTACAGGTGTACGAAATGTGTGTAAGCAATTTTAAAACATGAATCAATATTTTTCAGCCCCTCATTGACCTTTAAACATGAAGAAGGTAGTGATGATGATGATGATGATGATGATGATGATGATGATGATGATGATGATGATGATGATTAACATCAATTGGTCATCTCTGACTTGACTTTGAAAATGTAGAAAATAATGACGATAACCAAACGTATTACAAAAAGTGAGAAGCAACTTTACTCTTTAACATTTATTTTACCAAAGATGTTATTCACTACAGAGTTTAGTAGTTGGATCCAGCTGGTGTGTTTTGTATAAATTACTGAAGGTAATGCCTTTTATTTAAAACAATCTCATCTTTAGCTTCTCCAATGTCGTCTCTCCCAAAATGTGGACATCAGCGCTTTCTGGAACACAGGAAGGGACGTTTGTACCAGCAAGGGGCATCGTTCTGGCAGCGAGAAGCTGGGAATGAGAGAAACACGGAGAGGTAGGTATTATTTTTTATTCATAAATATGTAGCTAAAAAATGAACATTGAACAGTATTGAACAGTATTTTACTACTATCCAAATGTTTGATGCATAATGAGCA
>NC_068443.1:8566134-8573634 GCF_023373465.1 Oncorhynchus keta | reverse complement strand
TCATGATCACCTGTATCCCATCTGTTATTCAGCATGATCACCTGTATCCCATCTGTTATTCAGCATGATCACCTGTAGCCCATCTGTTATTCATCATGATCACCTGTATCCCATCTGTTATTCAGCATGATCACCTGTATCCCATCTGTTATTCAGCATGATCACCTGTATCCCATCTGTTATTCAGCATGATCACCTGTATCCCATCTGTTATTCATCATGTTCACCTGTAACCCATCTGCGCTTGTAACGCCAGGGTAGTGGGTTCGATCCCGGACCACCCATCGTAGAATGTATGCACACATGACTGTAAGTCGCTTTGGATAAGCGTCTGCTAAATGGCATATGTATGCACACATGACTGTATTCATCATGATCACCTGCAGCCCATCTGTTATTCTTTCACCTGGATAAAGCGTCTGCTCAAATGGCATATATTATTATTATTATTATTATTATCTTTTATTCATCATGATCACCTGTAGTCTGTTATTCATCCACCTGTATCCCATCTGTTATTCATCATGATCACCTGCAGCCCATCTGTTATTCATCATGATCACCTGTATCTGTTATTCATGATCACCTGTATCATCTGTTATTCATCATGATCACCTGTATCCCATCTGTTCATCATGATCACCTGTAGCCCATCTGTTATTCATCATGATCACCTGTAGCCCATCTGTTATTCAGCATGATCACCTGTATCCCATCTGTTATTCATCATGATCACCTGTAGCCCATCTGTTATTCATCATGATCACCTGTATGTTATTCAGCCCATCTGTTATTCATCATGATCACCTGCAGCCCATCTGTTATTCATCATGATCACCTGTAGCCCATCTGTTATTCATCATGATCACCTGTAGATCACCTGTATCCCATCTGTTATTCATCATGATCACCTGTAGCCCATCTGTTATTCATCATGATGAATAACAGATGGGCCCCAGGCTGATCATGATGATAGCAGAGTGATCCCTGTGAAGCAACATCAGGCTACAAATGATCATGTCTCCCTTTGTTTCTCTCCCTCTACCCCTCTATCTTCCCCTGTCTTTCTCTCCCTTCATCTGTCTCTCTCTCCCTTCATCTCTCTCTCTCTCCCTTTGTCTCTCTATCTCTCCCTTTGTCTCTATCTTTCCCTCTGTCTCTCTCTCTCTCTCCCTTTGTCTTTCTCTCTCTCTCCATTTGTCTCTATCTTTCCCTCTGTCTCTCTCTCTCCATTTGTCTTTCTCTCTCTCTCCCTTTGTCTCTATCGCTCCCTCTGTCTCTCTCTCTCTACCTTTGTCTCTATCTTCCCTCTGTCTCTCTCTCTCTCTCTCTTTCTCTCCTCTGTCTCTATCTTTCCCTCTGTCTCTCTCTCTCTCCCCTTTGTCTCTCTCTCTCTCTCTCCCCCTGTCTCTATCTTTCCCTCTGTCTCTCTCTCCCCTTTGTCTCTCTCTCTCTCCCTTTAATAATAATAATATAATAATATATGCCATTTAGCTGGCCCTTTGTCTCAGTCATGTGCATCATTCCTCTATCCTTTCTCTCTGTCTCTCTCTCTCTCTCTCTCTCTCTTTGTCTCTCTCTCTCTCTCTCTCTCTCTCTCTCTCTCTCTCTCTCTCTCTCTCTCTCTCTCTCTCTGTCTCTCTCTTCTTCTCTCTCTCTCTCTCTCTCTCTCTCCCCTTGGTCTCTCTCTCTCTCCCTTTGTCTCTCTCTCTCCCTTTGTCTTACTCTCTCTCTCTCTCTCTCTCTCCCTTTGTCTCTCTCTCCCTTTTTCTTTCTCTCTCTCTATCTTTCCCTCTGAACTGAACAGGATAATCAAACATGTTCCTGTGACACAACATTTCTGATGAAATGTGGGAGGATTCAGTTCTCAGTATGTGGGAGAATTCAGTTCTCAGTATGTGGGAGGATTCAGTTCTCAGTATGTGGGAGGATTTTCAGTTCAGTTCAGTATGTGGGAGGATTCAGTTCTCAGTATGTGGGAGGATTCAGTTCTCAGTATGTGGGAGGATTCAGTTCTCAGTATGTGGGAGAATGCAGTTCTCAGTATGTGGAGGATTCAGTTCTCAGTGTGGGAGAATTCAGTTCTCAGTATGTGGGAGGATTCAGTCAGTATGTGGGAGAATTCAGTTCTCAGTATGTGGGTTGATTCAGTTCTCAGTATGTGGGAGGGTTCAGTTCTCAGTATGTTGGGAGGATTTACTTCTCAGTATGTGGGAGGATTCACTTCAGTTCAGTATGTGGGAGGGTTCAGTTCTCAGTATGTGGGAGGATTCAGTTTTCAGTATGTGGGAGGGTTCAGTTCTCAGTATGTGGGAAGATTCAGTTTTCAGTATGTGGGAGGATTCTGTTTTTAGTATGTGGGAGGATTCAGTTTTCAGTATGTGGAGGGTTCAGTTCTCAGTATGTGGGAGGATTCAGTTTTCAGTATGTGGGAGGATTCAGTTTTCAGTATGTGGGAGAGTTCAGTTCTCGGTATGTGGGAGGATTCCGCTCTCAGTATGTGGGAGGATTCAGTTCTCAGTATGTGGGAGGATTCAGTTCTCAGTATGTGGGAGGATTCAGTACTCAGAATGTGGGAGGATTCAGTTCTCAGTATGTGGGAGGATTCAGTTCTCAGTATGTGGGAGGATTCAGTTCTCAGTATGTGGGAAGATTCAGTTTTCAGTATGTGGGAGGATTCCGTTTTTAGTATGTGGAGGATTCAGTTTTCAGTATGTGGGAGGGTTCAGTTCTCAGTATGTGGGAGGATTCAGTTTTCAGTATGTGGGAGGGTTCAGTTCTCAGTATGTGGGAGGATTCAGTTTTCAGTATATGGGAGGGTTCAGTTCTCAGTATGTGGGAGGATTCAGTTCTCAGTATGTGGGAGGATTCAGTTCTCAGTATGTGGGAGGATTCAGTTCTCAGTATGTGGGAGGATTCAGTTCTCAGTATGTGGGAGGATTCAGTTCTCAGTATGTGGGAGGATTCAGTTCTCAGTATGTGGGAGGATTCAGTTCTCAGTATGTGGGAGGATTCAGTTCTCAGTATGTGGGAGGATTCAGTTCTCAGTATGTGGGAGGATTCAGTTCTCAGTATGTGGGAGGATTCAGTTTTCAGTATATGGGAGGGTTCAGTTCTCAGTATGTGGGAGGATTCAGTTCTCAGTATGTGGGAGGATTCAGTTCTCAGTATGTGGGAGGATTCAGTTTTCAGTATGTGGGAGGATTCAGTTCTCAGTATGTGGGAGGATTCAGTTCTCAGTATGTGGGAGGTCTGGCATTTTTGGAGAAAAAAAGGGTTCCGTGAAAAGGAAAAAAGCAGTTTTGTAGATTTCAAAATAAATCAGAACAGATGGAAAAGCTTCCATTGCCACTGAAAGGTGACTTCTTAGTAGTGTGGCTCAGCACAGATTTTTAAAATGTTTAAATCTGCCATTTCCATGTGTTTGAGGCAGACACTTGCAACCCACGTCTTGCTATTAGAAGCAGTAATCCAAAATGTAAGCTGTTTTTAAGAATGTAAACTGTACTGATTATAGTTCCTTTTTAGTAATGTTATAACCTCATCACTGTTAGGTCTACATGTCATATTTTACTACGCAGCACTACATTACGCGGTGAAAAGCACATAGGTCTATGAGGCAGGTATCACTGACGGCAAACAGACAATGATTAACTGGTAGACAGGCACGGCGCAACAAAGGACTTTCATGTAAGAGAATAACTGATGGTGTACACAAGGGTGCAGTTCCCCATGTCGCCTCCTGCAGTCATAGAGCACACTTATCCGTTTGCGGAGTAAAAAGATGTGATTTGGAGAAGCCTCGTCTAGGCTTTGGGTACGTTCTGTGGTGATTCTGTAGAGAGAGGCAGCGAGAAGAAGAGAGAGGAATTCACTCTGTAATGAGTGTACGGCTGTGCACGCAGCCAGAGAAAAGAGACTGAGAACGAAGGGAAGGAAATCAGAAGAAAGTGGGGATAGATTTGAAGCACAAAACAAGTAAAAGCCAAGGAGGGACACGGACCGGACACGAAACAAACCGCTGCAATTGACAATCAACCAAAAGATTGCTAATTATTTCCGTTATTGACGCGTAAACTAAGCTATTTCTAGGGGAATTGATGGTGTCTCCGCAGAGCAGAAGTCTAACGGACCTTGCCGAGGGGAGGAATTCGAATGCACTCGGCTGAATCATGCTGATGTTGTTGTGGATAATAACTTTGGGTATCAGTTTTAACAAAGGTGAGGAAAAGTGAACCCCGGTGATGTGGTCATCTGGATGTGTATACATTCTGGTTATTTCCAGTGGGAGCAAAATAGTAAAAGTTTGTATGTATCAATACCTCATCAGTCTTTCCGTATCCTACCTCTGTCCACGGAATACTATGTGTGTATCACATTCCACGTTTTAGACTATAGGTTTGAAGTTTTTCACGAGTTTGTGCAGAATGAATACTGGAATAGGATTATTGAGCTGAAGGTTTTGATGGGAACGGAGGCATTATTCGTGGTCTCCCGAAAACACGTTGAAACAAACTGAGAATGAAAATGCAGACCATATAGCCTAGTGACATTTGGTTCATATTTCCACACTTAAAACGATTGTTCGTGCAGCCCCTATCAGGCGCTCAGAGGAAGAGAGAGAACCGAGACAGACAGCAGCTGCATGTAGGTTATTGATCTGATATGACCTTTGTATTGCATTAACCGAAATCATTCACACAACTAACGTGTAGTTTATAACACTAGGCTATAGCCCTTTATCACGGGAGAAATATGATAGTCCTACACACATAATATAATTCACTCACTGCGCATGTTGTGCCAGAGAGAGAAACATTGACGAGGGAATGGCTGAATGAACAGAACAAGGGAAAACTGGGAAACTGCAGCTCGAATAGAACATAACAGTCACCAACCAACCAGATCAATATCAACAACCAAGACAACTATGTATCTCTAGTGCAGGGGTGTCACTCATTGCAGGGTGCAGAACTGAAAATTGGTTATATTTCTTGCCGTCAAAATGAGCAAACAAATGTCCTCTATATCCATCGTTTTGGAATGTTCGATGGTTCTGACTATCTCTTTCATTTCGGTGATTATTAGCGAGCTGGACACAGTCAATAAACGGTGTAAATGTAGGTCCATTAGAATTTCTACACATTTTAAAGTAGGTTATATTGAGTTGCATGTAGGTAGTCTCGTGCTGATCGTGTGCCAGTGCGCGTGATTATTTAGCACAGATCTCAGACAGAGAACCGAGGGGCGGTGCACGCGCATGTCTAAAGAAGGTACGCGGAATGTAGGCAAATAGCCCATTTTACCTTCACATATAAGGTAAACATGTAAAAACTGATAGCTATTATGATTTTACCGCGGCACAGGGATTGATTGATCATCTCTGTCCACTTTGTCCAACACTATTTCGTGTCTAACGAACGATAGCTGCTCCAAATAAGGCTTTGATTAATTGTTGTGCGTGAGGATCGGTTCCGTTAGCGGAAGAAAGGGGACCTGTTTGATTATGGACAATTGTTCTCTCGTGCCTGTGCCGTTGGTTTTCACGTGGAGCAGCTACGCGCGTTGCTCATCACCGGTTGCTGAGGAGATCTCACTCCTGTGTGCTGGAGCACACGGCATACCTGGCTCTGCACCTGAGAGTCCTGGCGCCAGTCATGTTCTGTGCTGATACAACAGCAGTATAATACATCTATTACATCAGCCATTCATACAGATTCATTCAGTTATGACGCCATTACCAATAGCCATACCCTTCACATACACTGTTGACAAACCTCCTTATAAGACAGAGTAGGCCTCTTTTTTTAACCGTTTTACAGCTCTGCTACCACAAGAGGAAGGGAACATAGGCTTGACAGAGAAAGAGAGAGACAGAACTAGACACAGAAAAGAGGCCGATTCTTGACAGAGAAAGAGAGAGACAGAACTAGACACAGAAAAGAGGCCGATTCTTGACAGAGAAAGAGAGAGACAGAACTAGACACAGAAAAGAGGCCGATTCTTGACAGAGAAAGAGAGAGGAAGAACTAGACATGTCCTGCATCTTTGGTCAGTGCCGTGTTTGCTTCTATCTCATATTGAAGTAATTCATGATCACCAGAAGTAGTATGGTGAATTCAGTCCCTAATGCCAAATGGTCATTGTCCGCATGCCAAATGGCACCCTATTCCCTAACATAATGCACTACATTTGACCAGAGCCCTATAGCTCTTCTGTGCACCTGCGTAACTAGTCTATAATCTTCATGACAGGAAGCAGTCGTTAGTAAAGCACTCCATTAACAACAATTACATTTATGAAAACCCTTGATATGATACACAATGTTTTTCAGAACAACAGTCTAGAAATGTCCACTGGCCACGTTCCAAATGGGACTCCCGAGTGGCGCAGCGGTCTAAGGTACTGCATCTCGGTGCTAGAGGCGTCACTACAGACACTCTGGATCGATTCCAGGCTGTATCGCAGCGGTCTAAGGTACTGCATCTCGGTGCTAGAGGCGTCACCACAGACACTCTGGATCGATTCCAGGCTGTATCACAGCGGTCTAAGGTACTGAATCTCGGTGCTAGAGGCGTCACCACAGACACTCTGGATCGATTCCAGGCTGTATCACAGCGGTCTAAGGTACTGCATCTCGGTGCTAGAGGCGTCACTACAGACACTCTGGATCGATTCCAGGCTGTATCGCAGCGGTCTAAGGTACTGCATCTCGGTGCTAGAGGCGTCACCACAGACACTCTGGATCGATTCCAGGCTGTATCACAGCGGTCTAACGTACTGAATCTCGGTGCTAGAGGCGTCACTACAGACACTCTGGATCGATTCCAGGCTGTATCACAACCGGCCGTGATTGCGAGTCTCAGCAAGCGGCGAACAATTGGCCCAGCGTCGTCCGGATTTGGCCGGGGTAGGCCGTCATTGTCAAATAAGAATTTGTTCTTAGCTGACTTTCGGGGCGGCAGGTAGCCTAGTGTTTAGAGCGTTGGGCCAATAACCGTAAGATTACTAGTTTGAATCCCCGAGGTGACAAGGTAAAAATCTGTCGTTCTGCTCCCCACTGTTCCTAGGCTGTCATTATAAATAAGAATTTGCTCTTAACTGACTTGCCTAGTTGAATAAAGGGGATATGTTGTTGAGAGCCAATGTGGGAGTGAAAAGTGAGGATGTTTGCGTATTTGACGGTGCCTGTTGGGGAACTACGAGTGACACACATCAATCTCCCCCATTCTGCCATGCTGAATTAGAGATACTTTGAGAGGGAAAGGGGGCAGAGAGACATGGCCCTGACATGGAGAGAGGTTTGAAGCTGGAGAGAGAGAGCAGGGGGCCGAGAGGGACATGTGTATGGAGACATGGCCCTGACATGAAGAGAGGTTTGAAGCTGGAGAGAGAGAGCAGGGGGCAGAGAGGGACATGTGTATGGAGACATGGCCCAGACACGGAGAGAGGTTTGAAGCTGGAGAGAGAGAGCAGGGGGCAGAGAGGGACATGTGTATG
>NC_068443.1:8518634-8561134 GCF_023373465.1 Oncorhynchus keta | reverse complement strand
AGGAGTGGGGTAGAGGAGTATGGTAGTGGAGTGGGGTAAAGGAGTGGGGTAGAAGAGTATGGTAGTGGAGTGGGGTAAAGGAGTAAGCTAGTGGAGTGGGGTAGAGGAGTAAGGTAGTGGAGTGGGGTAGAGGAGTGGGGTAGTGGAGTGGGGTAAAGGAGTGGGGTAGAGGAGTAAGGTAGTGGAGTGAGGTAAAGGAGTGGGGTAGAAGAGTAAGGTAGTGGAGTGGGGTAAAGGATTGGGGTAAAGGAGTAAGGTAGTGGAGTGGGGTAAAGGAGTGGGGTAGAAGAGTAAGGTAGTGGAGTGGGGTAGAAGAGTAAGGTAGTGGAGTGGGGTAAAGGAGTGGGGTAGAAGAGTAAGGTAGTGGAGTGGGGTAAAGGAGTGGGGTAGAGGAGTGGGGTAGAGGAGTGGAGTAGAGGAGTCGGGTAGAGGAGTGGGGTAGCGGAGTGGGGTAGAGGAGTGGGGTAGAGGAGTGGGGTAGAGGAGTGGGGTAAAGGAGTGGGGTAAAGGAGTGGAGTAGAGGAGTGGGGTAGAGGAGTGGGGTAGAGGAGTGGGGTAGCGGAGTGGGGTAAAGGAGTGGGGTAGAGGAGTGGGGTAGTGGAGTGGGGTAGAGGAGTAAGCTAGTGGAGTGGGGTAGAGGAGTGGGGTAAAGGAGTGGGGTAGAGGAGTAAGCTAGTGGAGTGGGGTAGAGGAGTGGGGTAGCGGAGTGGGGTAAAGGAGTGGGGTAGAAGAGTAAGGTAGTGGAGTGGGGTAGAGGAGTGGGGTAGAGGAGTGGGGTAGTGGAGTGGGGTAGTGGAGTAAGGTAGCGGAGTGGGGTAGAGGAGGGGGTAGAGGAGTGGGGTAGTGGAGTGGGGTGTGGAGTGGGGTAGAGGAGTGGAGGGGCAGGAGTGGGGTAGAGGAGTAAGGTAGCGGAGTGGGGTAGTGGAGTGGGGTAAAGGAGTGGGGTAGAGGAGTATGGTAGTGGAGTGGGGTAAAGGAGTGGGGTAGAAGAGTATGGTAGTGGAGTGGGGTAAAGGAGTAAGCTAGTGGAGTGGGGTAGAGGGTAAGGTAGTGGAGTGGGGTAGAGGGTGGGGTAGTGGAGTGGGGTAAAGGAGTGGGGGTAGAGGAGTAAGGTAGTGGAGTGTTAAAGGAGTGGGGTAGAAGAGTAAGGTAGTGGAGTGGGGTAAAGGATTGGGGTAAAGGATAAGGTAGTGGAGTGGGGTAAAGGAGTGGGGTAGAAGAGTTAGGTGGTGTGTGAAGAGTAAGGTAGTGGAGTGGGGTAAAGGAGTGGGGTAGAAGAGTAAGGTAGTGGAGTGGGGTAAAGGAGTGGGGTAGAGGAGGGGGTAGAGGAGTGGAGTAGAGGAGTCGGGTAGAGGTGTGATGTCACCGGGTAGAGTGGGTTTAGAGGAGTGGGGGCAGAGGAGTGGGGTAAAGGAGTCAAAGGAGTGGAGTAGAGGAGTGGTGTGAGGATGGGGTGATGTGTCCAGTGTAAAGGAGTGGGGTAGAGGAGTGGGGTAGTGGAGTCTATAGAGTGTAAGCTAGTGGAGTGTGTCTATGTCTGGTGGGGTGAATAAGCTGTGGAGTGTAGAGGATGTCTGTGGGATGTAGAAGAAAGGTAGTGGAGTGTAGAGGAGTGGGGTAGAGTGTAGTGGAGTGGGGTGTGGAGTAAGGTGCTGGGTAGAGGAGTGGGGTAGAGGAGTGGGGTAGTGGAGTGGGGTAGTGGAGTGGGGTAGTGGGGTAGAGTGGGGTAGAGGGTAAGGTAGCGTGTGGGGTAGTGAAGTGGGGTAAAGGTCTGTGGTAGAGGAGTATGGTAGTGTCTATGTGGGGTAGAAGAGTATGGTAGTGGAGTGGGTGTGTGAATGTGGATGTGGGGTAGAGGAGTAAGGTATGGAGTAGTGGAGTGGGGTAGTATTTTCAGTGGGGTGAAGGAGTGGGGTAGAGGAGTAAGGTAGTGGAGTGAGGTAAACCTGTGGGGTCCCCCACGAAGAGTAAGGTAGTGGAGCTAAAGGATTGGGGTAAAGGATAAGTGCCGAGTTAAAGGATGGGGTAGAAGACTAAGGTAGTGGAGTTCAGTTAATTAGTGGGGTAGAGGAGTAAGGTAGTGGAGTGGGGTAGAGGAGTGGGTAGTGGAGTTTTGGGGTAGAGGATGTTATTCAGGTAAGGAGTTCAGAAGAAAGGTAGTGGAGTGCTGTTTGAGATAAGGTGTGGAGTGGGGAACATAGAAGAGTAAGGAGTGAGGAGGTAGAAGAGTAAGGTAGTGGAGTTCATTGTGAGGGAGAAGAGTAAGGTACAGGAGTGGGGGTAAAGGAGGGGTAGAGGATAGAGGAGTGGGGTAGAGGAGTCGGGTAGAGGAGTGGGGTAGCGGAGTGGGGTAGATGGGGTAGAGGAGTTTGGTAGAGGAGTGGGGTAAAGGAGTGGGGTAAAGGCAGGGTAGAGGAGTGGGGTATGCAGAGAGTGGGGTAGCGGAGTGGGGTAATAAGAGGGTAGAGGAGTGTAGTGGAGTGGGGTAGAGGAGTAAGCTAGTGGAGTGGGGTAGAGGAGTGGGGTAAAGGAGTGGGGTAGAGAGTAAGCTAGTGGAGTGGGGTAGAGACAGAATCAGTGGGGTAAAAGTGGGGTAGAAAATAAGGTAGTGGAGTGTCAGATCCCTGAGGATGGGGTGTGGAGTGGGGTAGTGGAGTAAGGTCTGGGGTAAAACAGTGGGGTCAAGGAATATAAAGTGGGGTAGAGGAGTGGGGTAGAGGAGTAAGGTAGCGTGTGGGGTAGTGGAGTGGGGTAAAGGTGGGGTAGAGGAGTGTTGATGGTAGTGGGAGTGGGGTAAAGGAGGGGGTAGAAGAGTATGGTAGTGGAGTGGGGTAAAGGATAGTGGAAGAGGATAAGGTAGTGAGTGGGGTAGAGGAGTGGGGTAGTGGATTGGGGTAAAGGAGTGGGTAGAGGAGAAGGTAGTGGAGTGAGGTAAATGAGTGGGGTAGAAGAGTAAGGTAGTGGAGTGGGGTAAAGTTTAAAGGAGTAAGGTAGTGGAGTGGGGTAAAGGAAAATAGTAAGGTAGTGGAGAAAGAGTAAGGTTTGTCCAAAGAGTGGGGTAGAAGAGCAAGGTAGTGGAGATGGGGTAAAGGAGTGGGGTAGAGGAGTGGGGTAGAGGAGTTGGGTAGAGGAGTGGGGTAGAAAAGTGGGGTAAAGGGTAAGGTAGTGGAGTGGGGTAAAGGAGGAGTGGAGTGGGGTAGAGGAGTCAGTGGGGTAGAGGAGTGGGGTAAAGGGTCAGTGGGAGGGTAAAGGAGTAAGGTAGTGGAGTGGGACCAGTAAGGTAGTGGAGTGGGGCAGGATGGGGTAGAGGAGTAAGGTAGTGGAGTGGGGTAAAGGAGTAAGGTAGTGGAGTGGGGTAGAGGAGTGGGGTAGAGGAGTGGGGTAGAGGAGTGGGGTAGAGGAGTGGGGTAGAGGAGTGGGGTAAAGGAGTAAGGTAGTGGAGGGGGCGGAGTAAGGTAGTGGAGTGGGTAGAGGAGTGGGGTAGAGGAGTAAAGAGGAGTGGGGTAGAGGAGTAGCGGAGGGGGTTTGCGGAGTGGGGGTAGTGGATAGGGGTAGAGGAGTGGGGTATCTGGCCAATAGGGCAGAGGAGTGGGGTTTGTAGCGGAATGTGTAAATGTGGTAGCGGAGAATAGGGTAGAGGAGTGTATAGGAATAGGGTAGAGGAGTGTTGGATCATTCACCCAGAGGTGGGGTAGCGGAGTTTGAGCAAAATAGGGTAGAGGAGTGTGGTTTTAGCGGAATAGGGTGAGAGGAGCGGGGTAGCGGAGTACGGAACAGGGTAGAGAGTGGGGTAGCGGAGTAGCGGAATAGGGTAGAGGAGTGTGGTAGCGGAGTAGCGGAATAGGGGCAGAGGATGTCGTAGCGGAGTGGGGAAAGAAAGAAGCGGAGAATAGAAAGAAAGAGATGTGGTAGCGGAAGAAAGAATAGGGTAAAGAAAGGTCTAAGAGGGTGGTAATCAGAAATCATTCTCTTGCCGTGCGTCTCATATAGTTCCTATGGGACGCAGCCTTGGTAAATTAACTGGTGATTTGGGTGATGTTGTCCCTGTAGGAGATTTGGGTGTCATTGTTCTGGTGGAGGGGATTAGGGTGGCTTTACACCTCAGGCAGTGTGTGTGTGTGTGTGTGTGTGTGTGTGTGTGTGTGTGTGTGTGTGTGTGTGTGTGTGTGTGTGTGTGTGTGTGTGTGTGTGTGTGTTCGTGCGTAGCGTGCGTGTGCGTGCGTGTGTGCGTGTCTATGTGTGCGTGTGTGTGTCTATGTGTGCGTGTGTGTTGTGTGTGTGTCTATGTGTGCGTGTGTGTTGTTGTGTGTTGTGTGTGTCTATGTGTGCATGTGTGTGTGTGTCTATGTGTGTGTGTGTGTCTATGTGTGCATGTGTGTGTGTGTGTGTGTTGTTTATGTGTGCGTGTGTGTGTGTCTATGTGTGCATGTGTGTGTGTGTGTGTGTGTGTGTGTGTGTGTGTGCGTGTGTGTGTCTATGTGTGCGTGTGTGTGTCTATGTGTGCATGTGTGTGTGCGTGTGTGTGTATGTGTGTGTGTGTGTGTGTGTGTGTGTGTGTGTGTGTGCGTGTGTGTTGTGTGTGTGTGTGTGTGTCTTGTGTGTGTGTGTGTGTGTGTGTGTGTGTGTGTGTGTCTGTGTGCGTGTGTGTGTGTCTATGTGTGCGTGTGTGTGTGTGTGTGTGTCTATGTGTACGTGTGTGTGGGTGTGTGAATGTTCTACATAATATGAGTAATTGTGTTTTCTAACAAGGCAGGGGTGAGAGCCAAATAAAACAAGGTAACGATAAACCTGTCGTCCCCCACGAATCATGCAGCCCCCCGATAGTGCCGATTTAAATATCGCGTGTGACTAACAACATTCAGTTAATTACTGTAGGCTACCGCCATGGGCCAATCCGTGTAGTTTTGTAAATGTTATTCACCCAAGTTTCATCAAAATCGGGGCCAGTGCTGTTTGAGATATTGCGTGCGACGAACATACAAACGTACGGACAGAGGAGATCCACAGTCACCTCTCCCATTTCATTGTGAGGGACAATACAATGTACAATAATGGAGCTATATGCAGGGAGTTCCAGTACGGGATCAATGTGCAGGGGTATGAAGTATTTGAAGTAGATGTGTACATGAAGGCAGGGTAACGTGGTATCAGGATAGACGACAATGAGAGTAAACATGTAGTCTTCCCTTGGAGGTAATCAGTGTAATTGTTTATTTTCTGGATCTCTATGGCAAGACACGTCATTCACCCAAGTTTCATCAAAATCGGACCAGTGGTGTCATATCCCTGAGCATGTGTGCCAAATTATAGCACTCTGAGTAAAACAGATCAAGAAATATAAACGTGTGCCCGTTATAGCGCCACCGTGTGGTCGATATGAATGTTATTGCATGTGTTGAGTCTTGACAGTGTTTGCAACTTGTGTACCACATTTTGTTACAATACAAATATAATTGACTGATTTATATGCATTTATGTGCCAGACCACGCCCACATAAATGTTTATTGGTCAATAGTAGCCAGGTTGTTTTAGGTACTAGTCTGGAAAATATTACATTGAGAAAGCTTTGTCCATAGACGCCACATAGCAAGTTTCGTGCAGATCGGTCATTCGGTGCCAGAGGAGCAGTGTTTTAAGTGTTTTTCACAAAATGCAAAATAGCGGAGGATCCATCATGGTGGACCTTATGGGTCCCTGAGGCAAATTTGTTCCTTGTGTGGAGAGGGACCTATGTACCGAAGGTCATGACTTTAGGTCAAACAGGGTGAGGGGCGTGACCTTTTAAAGTTAGCATTTTCAATGTTGTTATAGCGCCACCATCTGGCCAGTCAGTGTAATTGTGTAAATGCCAGATCTCTATGGCAAGAAACATCATTCACCCAAGTTTGATCAAAATTGAGCCAATGCTGTTTTGAGATATTGCATGTGACTGACGTAGGAATGAATGTACGAACAAACAGACGACGTGAACAATAAAAATAACATCTATACTGAGGATAGAGGCAGAGATGTGGGGTGGAAAGAAAGAAAGAAAGAATGAAAGAATGAATGAAAGAAAGAAAGAAAGAAAGAAAGAAAGAAAGAAAGAAAGAAAGAAAGAAAGAAAGAAAGAAAGAAAGAAATAAAGAATGAATGAAAGAAAGAAAGAAAGAAAGAAAGAAAGAAAGAAAGAAAGAAAGAAAGAAAGAATGAAAGAAAGAAAGAAAGAAAGAAAGAAAGAAAGAAGTAAAGAAAGAAAGAAAGAAAGAAGTAAAGAAATAAAGAAATAAAGAAATAAAGAAAGAAAGAATGAAAGAATGAATGAATGAATGAAAGAAAGAAAGAAAGAAAGAAAGAAAGAATGAATGAAAGAAAGAAAGAAAGAAAGAAAGAAAGAAAGAAAGAAAGAAAGAAAGAAAGAAAGAAAGAAAGAAAGAAAGAAAGAAAGAAAGAAAGAAAGAAAGAAAGAAAGAAAGAAAGAAAGAAAGAAAGAATGAAAGAAAGAAAGAAAGAAAGAAAGAAAGAATGAATGAATGAAAGAAAGAAAGAAAGAAAGAAAGAAAGAAAGAAAGAAGGAAAGAAAGAATGAATGAATGAATGAATGAATGAATGAATGAAAGAAAGAAAGAAAGAAAGAAAGAAAGAAAGAAGGAAAGAAAGAAAGAAAGAAATAAAGAAAGAAAGAAAGAAAGAAAGAAAAAGAAAGAGGGAGGGAGGCAAAGATAATATTATTGTGCTTTTTTAAATAAAATAAGAATGTTTCTATAGCAACCATCTAACCAGAGGCTGAAGAGAGAGGGGGGGGGGGGGGGGGTGCAGCGGTGGAGAGACTGTTTCCATAGCAACACACAAAGAGAGGGAGAAAAGGACTTATGGAAACTTAGACGTAAAAAAAACTGTATATACGCAACATAGTCTAGTGTTGGTGTTGGAGATAGATAGAGGAGGGGAGGTGGAGAGGGGAAACAGGAGTGTATGTGTATAGTACAGGGGTCTCCAACCTTTTCTAGCATGAGAGCTACTTTTAAAAGAGCTTTTTTTTATATAGCTTTCAAATAGGCACATTCTACCCTACACCTCCTCCCCAGGTCCTTGGTGTAGATATGTTTTCTTGTCAATACACCTGGTAATAAAACTAATTTTAATAAACAGTATTTGGCATAAAATAAAAAATATATTTTGTATTTTCCTGAATTCTGTTTTCTCTATTTTATTTTTCATGTTTTGTTTTTTTTCTCTCAGATTTTTTTACTGTCAATATTACAATTATTCATAGAGAAACAGCGTACATGGATGTTCAGAGTCCATGTCAGAGCTTTTAAGGTCTGGAGAAAAACATACTTCGATTTTTGAGTGTATTTCCCCCTTAATTGCAAGTGAGGAATGTGTTGTTCGAGTTTCTGCTGTTCGGCCAATGGCAGCAGAACACGTCATGGCACCCAATTGAAACAAATATTTATGATATACTGTAGTTCTGTCAGGTAAGCCTACTTTGCAGTGTACATTTAATTGAGAAGGTTTTTGGGGGACGCCGGTTATCATTAGCATCGCTAACTGGCTACATACACACTGATAGATAAACGCGTGAACCAAACAGACAGATGGGGGGGAATATTGCTGGAAATTAATTGGCAGGTGTTGTGTTACGTTTGGCTTTTTAAGCCAACAGTGGCTAACCAGGGCGGGATAATGTCGATGTGACCTTTTGATTGGATAGTAGCCCCGGGAGCTTTATGTTTCTGACAGTTTGCAATGGAACACATAAAAAAGACATGTACCTTCAGAATTGATTGGCGAGCTACTCTCCTGTTGGAGGCCACTGGTGCAGCGTCTATAGTACAGGGCCAAGGAGAAACAGACGGATGGAGGAATGAAAAGACATTAATGAAATGGATTATGATGCACTGCATATGGTAGAGAAGAAGAGGCTGAAGTCTGGTAGACCAGAGGTGACCCCATCACTGAGGAGGGAGAGAGAGAGTTATGAGGGGGAGATAGAGAGAGGAAGAGAGAGAGGGGAGAGAGAGGGGAGAGAGAGGACGGAGAGAGAGGAAGAAGAGGGAGAGGAAGAGAGAAGGAGAGAGAGAGGAAGGAGAGAGGACAGAAATAGAGAGCGGGAGAGAGAGGAAGAGAGAGGAAGGAGAGAGAGAGGAAGAGAGAGAGAGTTAGGGGGGAAGATAGAGAGAGGAAGAGAGAGAGGAAGAGTGAGGAAGAGAGAGAGGAAGGAGAGAGAGGACAAAAATAGAGAGCGGGAGAGAGAGAATTGATAGAGGGCTTAGAGTTCATAGAATTCTATCGACGAATGTCACGGTCTGTCTCCCCAGGTCGCAATGGTACTGAAGATCTGTGTCTCAAATAGCACTCTATTCACTATATAGTGCACTACTTTTAACCAGAGCCCTATGCCACCCTGGTCAAAAGTAGTGCACTATATAAGGAATAGGGTGCCATTTGGGACGCTGACAGTGTCTCCCCAAGTCACAATCAATCTTTAGGCCTTCATTAGGTATCATAGGAAGGACATTTACTATATGTTGAATTACCATGGGTTACGACAGATATAACATACTGTTCAACACATATATATATATATATATATATAGGACACATTAGTGTCCTGTGTACTGGTACATCAAGCTGATAGGCTTCTGTCCTACGGGTCAAATCAAATAAAACATGTGTTTGTCACATTTTTTTTTTTTTTTACCTTTATTTTACTAGGCAAGTCAGTTAAGAACCAATTCTTATTTTCAATGACGGCCTAGGAACAGTGGGTTAACTGCCTGTACAGGGGCAGAACGACAGATTTGTACCTTGGGGATTCGAACTTGCAACCTTTCGGTTACTAGTCCAACGCTCTAACCACTAGGCTACCCTGCCGCCACATGCGCCAAATACAACAGGTGTAGTAGACCTTACAGTGAAATGCTTACTTACAAGTCCTTAACCAACAATGCAGTTTTATGAAAATACACACAAAAAAGTAAGAGATAAGAAGTAGCAAATACAAGGGGTACCGGTACAGCTATATACAGGGGTACTGGTACAGAGTCAATGTGTGGGCTATATAAAGGGGTGTCGAGTCTTTGGTTATGCCGGATTAAGTGATATGGCATGCTATTCTATAACATCCTTTCTCCGTAATTAATTTTACCTGATTGAGCTAATCATGTAAATGTAATTAACTAGAGAGTCGGGGCATCACAAAATAATATTTATAGAGCTGTTATCTTCCCAATAAACTCTTAAAGACCTAGTAATATTTTACATCAATAGCAGTCAATATTAATCGTCACCTTAATTCAGTCTCATCTGAAAGTTGTAAATTCTTGGTTTTCTTCGCAAACCCTGGCTAACAAGTTGAATCAGCAATACAAAATTGGTTTTAATTATTTATTTACTAAATACCTAACTAATCACACAGAATTACATATAAAAGCGTCTGCTAAATGGCATATATTATTATATATTATTATATACACAGAATTAATTATACCTTGATTACAAATTAAGTCATAAAGGAAAACGTCCCTAGCGGGCGGAACAGATATGACAGCTGGTTACACAAAAGAAAAGGGGCTGGGTTTGAGTGAAAGTGCGGGAAGACTGAGGAACAAGGGGCGAAGATGTGCTCACGCTGAGGTTGGCTTCGTTCCGTACTTATTATCTGAACCATTCTGACATTGGACTGTCATCCTCACATCCTTGGAACAGGAGGTTGCATTTTCGTCAAGGCTTTATATAGTGGAGCGAGAAGGGTGTGTCTGAAAAGTTGTATAACCCATGACTCTTCACAGGGGCGGGCCTCTGATTGAGCAGAGCCCTAACCTTATGAAAACCCAAATCTCACATTTTCGAAGCTAAAATTACATTAATCTTTTCACCAATAATTTTATATTCAAACATTTAAATTGAACAACAATTTCATGTGACTCCGATAACTACAATGTGCAGACTTTCCACTGTAGAGTTTATGTTATCCTGTCATTGATGAGAATGTCTCAGATGACAACAACCGAACTGACATCATATTCATTAAGTACCACCACATATGTTCAATTGGTCGGATTACCAGAATATAGTTCATTTCCCCCCACCTTCTGATGTTCCCAGAATCTCTATGCTAACCAAGGGGTTTTCAAATGTCACATCAGTAGGGTAGAGAGAGGAAAAAGGGGGGAAGAGGTATTTATGACTGTCATAAACCTATCCCCAGGCCAACATCATGACAGGGGGTACTGGTACAGAGTCAATGTGCGGGGGCACATTTCGAGGTAATTTAGGTAATATGTACATGTAGGTAGAGTTATTAAAGTGACTATGCATAGATAATAACAGAGAATGCCAGCAGCGTAGAAGCGCGGGGGGGGGCAATGCTTACATACATACATACATACAGTACATACATACATACATACATACATACATACATACATACATACATACATACATACATACATACATACATACATACATACATACAGTACATTTGGAAAGTATTCAAACCCAATTGTAACTTTTTTGCTATAGTATTTTTATAGAGGGAAATAAAACAAAAACGGAGGTGGAACAAGTTTCAACTGATGGGCCCCTTTTTGCCCCCTCTGGTGCGTAGGCTCCAATACAGACTCGGCTTGGCTACATTATAACTGCAAAGTGGCCATGATGCACTTGCATATAGGGCTCAGCCAGGACTGTTACTTTTGTGACTAAACAAAAACATTTTAACAATGTGACTTAACCGATGGACGTTGGGAAAATAGATGGTAGAAATGCAAAAAGGTGTCCCATGTTAACAGCTTGGGGAGGAACATTATTTCGCAGATTTAATCATGTAATATTAGGCCTACTGATTATTTCTCACTATCTACTTACGAGCTACTCATTGACAGCCCGCGAGCAACCGGACATGCAGCTAAGGGCACATTTTGGTAGGCTGATGGAAGGCTACTCAGTCACAGTCTCTGCTACAGCTCTACAGTAAAGCCTAATCAGACATACCTGTGCTCATGATTGTTACGGGCAAAGTGAAATGATAGAATGAATTTGCTCGAGGTGCACGCAGCTCAAATGATATGTAACAACACCATTTCGACCAACCAAAGATAGAAATGTAACAACAGCACAACAAAATAGATAAGCAAATTCATTTTGCAGGGGCATTTTTCATGTTAAACACCAGTGGTGCAACTAGTTCTTTATAACTGAACCAAAACAGTGGCATGAGGGACTGAACCAAAACAGTGGCATGAGGGACTGAACCAAAACAGTGGCATGAGGGACTGAACCAAAACAGTGGCGTGAGGGACTGAACCAAAACAGTGGCGTGAGGGACTGAGCCAAAACAGTGGAATGAGGCACTGAACCAAAACAGTGGCGTGAGGGACTGAACCAAAACAGTGGAATGAGGGACTGAACCAAAACAGTGGCGTGAGGGACTGAACCAAAACAGTGGAATGAGGCACTGAACCAAAACAGTGGCATGAGGGACTGAACCAAAACAGTGGCGTGAGGGACTGAACCAAAACAGTGGCGTGAGGGACTGAACCAAAACAGTGGCGTGAGGGACTGAACCAAAACAGTGGAATGAGGCACTGAACCAAAACAGTGGCGTGAGGGACTGAACCAAAACAGTGGAATGAGGCACTGAACCAAAACAGTGGCGTGAGGGACTGAACCAAAACAGTGGCGTGAGGGACTGAACCAAAACAGTGGAATGAGGCACTGAACCAAAACAGTGGCGTGAGGGACTGAACCAAAACAGTGGAATGAGGGACTGAACCAAAACAGTGGAATGAGGGACTGAACCAAAACAGTGGCATGAGGGACTGAACCAAAACAGTGGAATGAGGCACTGAACCAAAACAGTGGCGTGAGGGACTGAACCAAAACAGTGGCGTGAGGGACTGAACCAAAACAGTGGAATGAGGCACTGAACCAAAACAGTGGCGTGAGGGACTGAACCAAAACAGTGGAATGAGGGACTGAACCAAAACAGTGGAATGAGGGACTGAACCAAAACAGTGGCATGAGGGACTGAACCAAAACAGTGGCGTGAGGGACTGAACCAAAACAGTGGAATGAGGGACTGAACCAAAACAGTGGCATGAGGGACTGAACCAAAACAGTGGCGTGAGGGACTGAACCAACACAGTGGAATGAGGGACTGAACCAAAACAGTGGCATGAGGGACTGAACCAAAACAGTGGCATGGGGGACTGAACCAACACAGTGGAATGAGGGACTGAACCAACACAGTGGAATGAGGGACTGAACCAACACAGTGGCATGAGGGACTGAACCAAAACAGTGGCATGGGGGACTGAACCAACACAGTGGAATGAGGGACTGAACCAAAACAGTGGAATGAGGGACTGAACCAAAACAGTGGCGTGAGGGACTGAACCAAAACAGTGGAATGAGGGACTGAACCAAAACAGTGGCGTGAGGGACTGAACCAAAACAGTGGCGTGAGGGACTGAACCAAAACAGTGGCATGAGGGACTGAACCAAAACAGTGGCATGAGGGACTGAACCAACACAGTGGCATGAGGGACTGAACCAACACAGTGGAATGAGGGACTGAACCAACACAGTGGCATGAGGGACTGAACCAACACAGTGGAATGAGGGACTGAACCAACACAGTGGAATGAGGGACTGAACCAACACAGTGGAATGAGGGACTGAACCAACACAGTGGCATGAGGGACTGAACCAAAACAGTGGCATGGGGGACTGAACCAACACAGTGGAATGAGGGACTGAACCAAAACAGTGGAATGAGGGACTGAACCAAAACAGTGGCATGAGGGACTGAACCAAAACATTGGCATGAGGGACTGAACCAACACAGTGGAATGAGGGACTGAACCAAAACATTGGCATGAGGGACTGAACCAAAACAGCGGAATGAGGGACTGAACCAAAACAGTGGCGTGAGGGACTGAACCAAAACAGTGGCATGAGGGACTGAACCAAAACATTGGCATGAGGGACTGAACCAACACAGTGGAATGAGGGACTGAACCAAAACAGTGGCATGAGGGACTGAACCAAAACAGTGGCATGAGGGACTGAACCAAAACAGTGGCATGGGGGACTGAACCAAAACAGTGGCGTGAGGGACTGAACCAACACAGTGGAATGAGGGACTGAACCAACACAGTGGCATGAGGGACTGAACCAAAACAGTGGCATGAGGGACTGAACCAAAACAGTGGCATGAGGGACTGAACCATAACCGTGCCCGTAGGAGCAAAGCAATACTTTTCAGTGGTCAAAACCATTCATCTTGAGGCGATGGCAAAAGGCAATGCTCATGATGTGTTTTCAGCTGCTATTGTCCTCCTATTGCCGTGTGCTGCGCTGTCTATGACAATGATGTCACTGAGTCCGGGCTGTCGGCTCTCGTCTAGATCTGCAGCCATTTCATTTGTCGGCTCCTTGATGATTGTCTGTCTGCGTCCCCAAATGAAACCCTATTCCCCAGTGCACTATAGGGCTCTGATCAAACGTAGTGTACTATATAGGGAATAGGGCTCTGATCAGACGTAGTATACTATATAGGGAATAGGGTGCAATTTGGGATGCAGATCCTGTCTGCCACCATGCCTCCCTGAGCTCAGCACATTTAGACAGGTCAAGACGCTTTACTCATTTCATCTCTCTGACTATGTCCCAAATGGCAACCTATTCCACAGGGCTCTGGTCAAAAGTAGTGCACTATTATAGGTAATAGGGTGCCATTTGGGATGTGTCTGTCTGCTGCTGGGTGCTGTCGGCCCAAAACACGTCCAGACTACCTTCACAGTGCTAAACACGTCCACACTACCTTCACAGTGCTTTATCATTCAGGTTTTAATGACATGAAATGTGCATACAATCTTAATAAAAAACAAGGTGCTATCAGGAACCTAAAAGGGTTCTTTGGCTGTCCCCATAGGATAACCATTTTAAGAACCCTTTTTGGTTCCAGGTATAACCTTTATCAAAACAAATCAAATCAAATTGTATTTGTCACATGCACCGAAAACAGCAGGTTTTTAGACCTTACGGTGAAATGCTTACTTACAACAGCCCTTATCCAACAATGCAGTTTATTAAAAAAAAGTGTTAAGTAAAAAATATATACGGAAATAAAAAACAAAAATAAAAATAATAAAAAATAATTAAAGAGCAGCAGTAAAATAACAATAGTGAGGCTATATACAGGGGGTACCGGTACAGAGTTGATGTGTGGGGGCACCAGTTAGTTGAGGTAATTGAGGTAATATGTACACGTAGGTAGAGTTAAAGTGATAGATAATTAACAGAGAGTAGCAGCAGCGTAAAAGAGGGGGGAAGGCAATGCAAATAGTCTGGGTAGCCATTTGATTAGCTGTTCAGGAGTCTTATGGCAAGAAGCTGTTAAGGAGCCTTTTGTACCTAGACTTGGCACTCTGGTACCGCTTGCCGTGCGGTAGCAGAGAGAACAGTCCATGACTAGGGTGGTTGGAGTCTTCGACAATTTTTAGGGCCTTCCTCTGACACCGCCAAGTATAGAGGTCCTGGATAGCAGGAAGCTTGTCCCCAGTGATGTACTGGGCCATACGCACTACCCTCTGTAATGCCTTGCAGTTGGAGGCCGAGCAGTTGCCATACCAGCCACTGATGCAACCAGTCAGGATGCTCTCGATGGTGCAGCTGTAGAACCTTCTGAGGATCTGAGGACCTATGCCAAATCTTTTCAGTCTCCTGAGGGGGAATAGGTTTTGTTGTGACCTCTTCACTAATGTCTTGGTGTGTTTACACATAAGGCAATTCTAGGTCTTGTGGAATATTTTGGTTTAACTATCCCCAATTCAATGGAATTGCAACCCTCTGCATGCACAGGCACTCTTCCATCACACGTACAACTGATTCTCAAGATCTCACACACTAATGAGATGCTATTGAGCCCACACTACTACACTGTCTGAGCCATGGACTACATGCTTTCTGGTAAGTTTTGATTACAGTACTGGGTTGGGTGAATATATTTTATATAACATACATGATTTTTTGTTAACTAGTGTAAATAGTAGCCTACAGCAAAGTGTTTAAATAATTTCTAACTTGTTAACCATTTCTGCTAGTTAGTTTTTGCTACCATGTGGGTTTTAGCTTGCTTGAGCCTGCTAACTAAGGAGTGTTAAAAACATGTGTTTTTAAAACATGTATCTTACAAAGGAGTTGTTTAATCTAACTGCTTAACTATTTATCTGTACATTAAATTGTATTTGTTTTTTTAACTCATTCTTTTCTAATCTTTACAGGAATATCAGGGCACTATCTGATGTGTGGAGACATTTCACTGCAGCTAATGTAAAGGGAAAAGCTGTGTACATTTGCAAATACTGTGCCAAATCCTATGTGAGGAATGCAACAAAGAATCATCTGGCCAAGTGCATAAAGTTCCCTCAGCACTCGCAATAAGCAACCTCTGACAAAAGTCCCTCTACTTCTATTTAGGGTGCAATTATGAATCAGACACCTTATCAATAGAAACAGCTCATGGTCCTCCTGGAATCAGAAGTTTTTTTGACTCAATGGAGAGTCACGCTCTGACCATAGAGAGCCTTTTTATTCTCTATTTTGGTCGGTGTGTGACTAGGGTGGGTGATCTAGTGCATTTATTTCTATGTTGGCCTGGTATGGTTCCCAATAAGAGGCAGCTGTTTATCGTTGTCTCTGATTGGGGATCATATTTAGGCAGCCATTTCCCCACTGTGTTTTGTGGGATCTTGTTTCTGTGTAGTTGCCTGTGAGCACTGCTTGAGCTTCACGTTTTGTTTGCTGTTTATTGTTTTTGTGAGTTTCCTTTATTAAACATGTGGAACCCAAATCACGCCGCACGTTGGTCTGAGTATATTTCCAGTTCGTACGACGAGCGTAACAGAATGTTCTTTGCCCAGCATACACCCCTCCAACCAATCCAATCTACTCATTTGCTGGATGCAGAGTTCAACAGAGTTCAACAGAGTTCAAGTGAAGGTCAAGTAAATCATAGAGAAAGCAGACTGTATTGCAAGCATCTCTGATGGGTGGTCGAATATTCATGGGAAAGGAATAATTAACTACACCATCTCCACCCCTCAACCAGTATTCTACAAGAGCACAGACACAAGGGACAACAGACACACCGGTCTCTACATTGCAGATGAGCAGAAGGCAGGTATCAATGACCTTGGACCACAGAATGTATTTGCACTGGTGACAGACAATGCTGTGAACATGAAGGCTGCTTTGTCTAAAGTGGAGGAGTCCTACCCTCACACCACATCCATTGGCTGTGCTGCTCATACATTGAATCTGCTCCTCAAGGACATCATGGCACTGAAAACAATGGATACAATCTACAAGAGAGCCAAGTAAATGGTTAGGTATATGAAGGGTCATCAAGTTATAGCAGCAATATACCTCACCAAGCAAAGTGAGAAGAATAAGACCACATTGAAGCTGCCCAGCAACACCTGTTGGGGTGGTGTTGTCATCATGTTTGACAGTCTCCTGAGGGGGAAGGCGTCTCTCCAAGACATGGCCATATCACAGTCTGCCGATATGAATAGCCCCATCAAGAGGATCCTCCTGGATGATGTATTTTGGAAGAGAGTGGTAAGCAGCCTGCAACTCCTGAAACCTATAACAGTAGCCATTGCACGGATTGAGGGAGACAATGCCATCCTGTCTGATGTTTAGACTTGCAGATGTAAGAGAAGAAATCCGTTCTGCCCTGCCCACTTCACTGTTGCTCCAAACAGAGGAAACTGCAGTTCTAAAATACATCAAAAAGCGTGAAGACTTCTGCCTGAAGCCCATACAGGCCACAGCGTACATGTTGGACCCCAAGTCTGCTGGCAAGGGCATCTTGTCTGGTGCAGACAACATCAAGGCCTATGGTGTCATCACTCCCGTGTCTTGCCACCTTGGCCTGGATGAGGGCAAGGTTCTTGGCAGTCTGGCGAAGTACATTTTGGGATGGAGATGCAATATGGCAGTCGTGCCAACATATCTCATCAGCCACCTGGTGGAAGGGACTTTGTGGATCTGAGGCTCTTTCCCCTGTTGCCTCCATCATCCTCCAAATCCCACCAACATCAGCCGCCTCAGAGCGCAACTAGTCCTTGTTTGGGAACACACACACAAAAGTACGCAACAGGCTGACCAATACAAGGGTGGAAAAATTGGTGGCCATCCAGTCAAATTTGAGGCTTTTTGAGCCTGACAACGAGCCATCCTCAACAAAAAGTTGAAAGTGACAGTGAACATGAGGCCTTAGAGTCTGATGTACAGGAGGTGGACATTGAGGAGGTCCAGATTGAGGAGGTCCAGGGAGAAGACATGGAAGCCTGAGAGGAAGACAAACAAAGTTTCTAGACTATCATTTTCCAGATGTATGTTGAAAAAGTTTTTGGGAGATGCGATGGATCATTGGGATCATTCAATATTCCCTTTATTTTCTTGTTCAGTAAAATCATCCCATGTGAAGAGTCAACTCATTTAATTAAAGATCAATTTGTAACTAAATTGTTTAAAAATTTATATTGGAAGGATTTAAATCATTTGCAATTATGTCTACTTATGATGAGGTAAAAGGTTTATGTTTCTGTCTCCATATGATATGATAAATATATCCAATGCAAAAAAAATCTACATTTAAATGGTATTAATATTATTATTAATATTATTTTATTATTTCCGTTAATTCACATATATTCCAGTTAATTCACATATATTCCGATTAATTCTCACAAGAAAAATAAATAAATAAATACAGTATGGTGATGAGGTAGTTGGATGGGCTATTTACAGATGGGCTATGTACAGGTGCAGTGATCTGTGAGCTGCTCTGACAGCTGGAGCTTAAAGCTATTGAGGGAGATATGTTTCCACCTTTAGTGATTTTTGCAGTTTGTTCCAGTCATTGGCAGCAGAGAACTGGAAGGCGGCCAAAGGAGAAATTGGCTTTGGGGGTGACCAGTGAGATATACCTGTTGGAGGGCGTGCTACGGGTGGGTGCTGCAATGGTGACCAGTGAGCTGAGATAAGGCAGTCTTTACCTAGCAAAGACTTGTAGATGACCTGGAGCCAGTGGGTTTGGCAACGAGTATGAAGCGAGGGCCAGCCAATGAGAGCGTACAGGTCACAGTGGTGGGTAGTATATGGGGCTTTGGTGACATAACGGATGGCTATGTGACAGACTGCATCCAATTTGGAGGCTATTTTGTAAATTACATCGCCGAAGTCGAGAATCGATAGGATGGTCTGTTTTGCGAGAGTATGTTTGGCAGCATGAGTGAAGGATGCTTTCTTGCGATATAGGAAGCCGATTCTAGATTTAATTTTGGATTGGAGATGCTTAATGTGAGTCTGGAAGGAGAGTTTACAGTCTAAACAGATGCCTAGGTATTTCTAGTTGTCCACATATTCTAAGTCAGAACCGTCCAGAGTAGTGATGCTGGACAGGCGGGCAGGTGATCGGTTGAAGAGCATGCATTTAGTTTTACTTGCATTTAAGAGCAGTTGAAGGCCACGGAAGGAGTTGTATGGCATTGAAGCTCGTCTGGAGGTTAGTTAACACAGTGTCCAAAGAAGTGCCAAAGGTATACAGAATGGTGTCGTCTGCGTAGAGATGGATCAGAGAATCGCCAGCAGCAAGAGCGACATCATTGATGTATACAGAGAAGAGAGTCGGCCCGAGAATTGAGCTCTGTGGCACCCCTATAGAGACTGCCAGAGGTCCAGACAACAGGCCCTCCGATTTGCCACACTGAACTCTATCAGAGTAGTGGTGTTGAACGCTGAACTCTAGTCAATGAATAGCATTCTCACGTAGGTGTTCCTTTTGTCCAGGTGGGAAAGGGGAGTGTGGAGTGAAATAGAGATAGCATCATCTGTGGATCTGTTGGGGCGGTTTGCAAATTCGAGTCAATCTAGGGTTTCTGGGATGATGCTGTTGATGTAGGCCATGGCCAGCCTTCCAAAGCACTTCATGGCTAAAGAGGTGAGTGCTAAGGGTCAGGAGTAATTTAGGTAGGTTACCTTAGTGTTCTTGGGCACAGGGACTATGGTGGTCTGCTTGAAACATGTTGATATTACAGACTCAGTCAGGAACAGGTTTAAAATGTAAGTGAAGACACTTGACAGTTGGTCTACACATGCTTGCAGTACACACCCTGGTAATCCGTCTGGCCCTGCGGACTTGTGCATGTTGACCTGTTTAAAGGTCTTACTCACATCGGCTACGAAGAGCGAGATCACACAGTCGTCTGGAAGAACTGATGCTGTCATGCATGCTTCAGTGTTGCTTGCTCTCGAAGTGAGCATTGAACTAATTTAGCTCGTCTGGTAGGATCGTGTCACTGGGCAGCTCGCGTTTTTGCATGAAAGCGTTAGCTCTAGCCTTTAGCTCAGTGCGGATGTTGCCTGTAATCCAGCTCAATGCAGATGTTGCCTGTAATCAATGGCTTCTGTTTGGGTTATTTACGTGCAGCCTCTGTGGGAAGACGTCATCGATGCACTTATTGATGAAGCCAGTGACTGATGTGGTGTACGCCTCAGTGCCATCTGAAGAATTCATGAACATATTCCAGTCTGTGCTAGCAAAACATCCCTGTAGCTTAGCATCTGCGTCATTTGACCACTTCTTTATTGACTTTATTGACACTGGCACTTCCTGCTTTAGTTTTTGCTTGTAAGCAGGAATAAGGAGGATATAATTATTGTCAGATTTGCCAAATGGAGGGCGAGGGAGAGCTTTGTACATGTCTCTGTGTGTGGAGTAAAGGTAGTCTAGAGTTTTTTTCCCCTCTGGTAGAAATGAGGCAAAACGGATATAACGGCGATCAACAGTGTTGTTGTCATGGAAGTTGACCGAGTTTTAAAATCGGCTCGGTAACTAGCCGATCTGTAATCTGTGTAGGAATATTATTAGTATCTCAGAAAGCCATTTGTATTGCTAGTTAAGCCTAATGTTAGTTAGCTAGCTATCATTGAACCTTGTTGGTTAGCTTTAGCTACTTGCAGATGCATACTACAGCATTTAATGCATGATCGCTAGCTATGACAATATGTTTGTATTACTAGTACTGTATGAGGTGGGATTATGGTTCATTGTTTAGCTAGCTAGCTACATGTCTAAACAAAAGACTCTGCTTCGCCAGATGATTACATGACCCATCAAGTTAGCCAGGTGTGTCTGGGAGTGATTACGGCCATCGATTGTATTTCATGAACATGTGAACATGTGAACCCTCCACTCAGCTAGATGTGACTGGGAGGTGGTCATAGCATTTCTTTCACATGACCCATCAAGTTAAACAAGTGTGTCGGGTAAGCATCATCTGGGGCAGCAGGGTAACCTAGTGGTTAGAGTGTAGAGGAGGTAGGGTAGCCTAGTGGTTAGAGTGTAGAGGAGGCAGGGTAGCCTAGTGGTTAGAGTGTAGAGGAGGTAGGGTAGCCTAGTGGTTAGAGTGTAGAGGAGGTAGGGTAGCCTAGTGGTTAGAGTGTAGAGGAGGCAGGGTAGCCTAGTGGTTAGAGTGTAGAGGAGGCAGGGTAGCCTAGTGGTTAGAGTGTAGAGGAGGCAGGGTAGCCTAGTGGTTAGAGTGTAGAGGAGGCAGGGTAGCCTAGTGGTTAGAGTGTAGAGGAGGCAGGGTAGCCTAGTGGTTAGAGTGTAGAGGAGGCAGGGTAGCCTAGTGGTTAGAGTGTAGAGGAGGCAGGGTAGCCTAGTGGTTAGAGTGTAGAGGAGGCAGGGTAGCCTAGTGGTTAGAGTGTAGAGGAGGCAGGGTAGCCTAGTGGTTAGAGTGTATAGGAGGCAGGGTAGCCTAGTGGTTAGAGTGTAGAGGAGGCAGGGTAGCCTAGTGGTTAGAGTGTAGAGGCGGCAGGGTAGCCTAGTGGTTAGAGTGTAGAGGAGGTAGGGTAGCCTAGTGGTTAGAGTGTAGAGGAGGTAGGGTAGCCTAGTGGTTAGAGTGTCGAGGAGGCAGGGTAGCCTAGTGGTTAGAGTGTAGAGGAGGCAGGGTAGCCTAGTGGTTAGAGTGTAGAGGAGGTAGGGTAGCCTAGTGGTTAGAGTGTCGAGGAGGCAGGGTAGCCTAGTGGTTAGAGTGTAGAGGAGGCAGGGTAGCCTAGTGGTTAGAGTGTAGAGGAGGCAGGGTAGCCTAGTGGTTAGAGTGTAGAGGAGGCAGGGTAGCCTAGTGGTTAGAGTGTAGAGGAGGCAGGGTAGCCTAGTGGTTAGAGTGTAGAGGAGGCAGGGTAGCCTAGTGGTTAGAGTGTAGAGGAGGTAGGGTAGCCTAGTGGTTAGAGTGTAGAGGAGGCAGGGTAGCCTAGTGGTTAGAGTGTAGAGGAGGTAGGGTAGCCTAGTGGTTAGAATGTATTATTATTATTATTATTAATGTAGAGGAGGTAGGGTAGCCTAGTGGTTAGAGTGTAGAGGAGGCAGGGTAGCCTAGTGGTTAGAGTGTAGAGAAGGTAGGGTAACCTAGTGGTTAGAGTGCAGAGGAGGCAGGGTAGCCTAGTGGTTAGAGTGTAGAGGAGGCAGGGTAGCCTAGTGGTTAGAGTGTAGAGGCGGCAGGGTAGCCTAGTGGTTAGAGTGTAGAGGAGGTAGGGTAGCCTAGTGGTTAGAGTGTAGAGGAGGTAGGGTAGCCTAGTGGTTAGAATGTAGAGGAGGTAGGGTAGCCTAGTGGTTAGAGTGTAGAGGAGGCAGGGTAGCCTAGTGGTTAGAGTGTAGAGGAGGCAGGGTAGCCTAGTAGTTAGAGTGTAGAGGAGGCAGGGTAGCCTAGTGGTTAGAGTGTAGAGGAGGCAGGGTAGCCTAGTGGTTAGAGTGTAGAGGAGGCAGGGTAGCTTAGTGGTTAGAGCGTTGGACTAGTAACCGTTGCAAGTTCAAACCCCCGAGCTGACAAGGTACAAATCTGTCGTTCTGCCCCTGAACAGGCAGTTAACCCACTGTTCCTAGGCCGTCATTGAAAATAAGAATTTGTTCTTAACTGACTTGCCTAGTTAAATAAAGGTAAAATAAATCTACAAATTCGAACATCTTTATACAATATTTATATCTATCCCTTTTCTATTTTTTTTAATATTGCTACTCGGCAAATAGGAGCTGTATCTTTACACCTTCTGTATCCTGTGACAAATACATTTTGATTTGATTTGACATCGTTTACCAGAGACGGTAATGTGAGGAACAACATGATTTGCACCAGATTAGGATATAAGCCAAGGACTAGATAAAGTGTGTTGTTACCTGGAGTTTTTCTTTGTTGTAGGCTACTATATTTACCACTTTTAGTCTTGAAATCTTTGGTCGTTTACTACACTACCTTACTCACTCTGTTTAGCACATGGCCTCACATGTGAATCCTTAAAGAGATGGGTGGGGCTAAGGTTTAGGAGGGTGTGAACGATGCCGAATGGGTGGGGCTAAGGTTTAGGAGGGTGTGAACGATGCTGAATGGGTGGGGCTAAGGTTTAGGAGGGTGTAAACGATGCTGAATGGGTGGGGCTAAGGTTTAGGAGGGTGTGAACGATGCTGAATGGGTGGGGCTAAGGTTTAGGAGGGTGTGAACGATGCCGAATGGGTGGGGCTAAGGTTTATGAGGGTGTGAACAATGCTGAATGGGTGGGGCTAAGGTTTAGGAGGGTGTGAATGATGCTGAATGGGTGGGGCTAAGGTTAGGAGGGTGTGAACGATGCTGAATGGGTGGGGCTAAGGTTTAGGAGGGTGTGAACGATGCCGAATGGGTGGGGCTAAGGTTTAGGAGGGTGTGAACGATGCTGAATGGGTGGGGCTAAGGTTTAGGAGGGTGTGAACGATGCCGAATGGGTGGGGCTAAGGTTTATGAGGGTGTGAACAATGCTGAATGGGTGGGGCTAAGGTTTAGGAGGGTGTGAATGATGCTGAATGGGTGGGGCTAAGGTTAGGAGGGTGTGAACGATGCTGAATGGGTGGGGCTAAGGTTTAGGAGGGTGTGAACGATGCCGAATGGGTGGGGCTAAGGTTTAGGAGGGTGTGAACAATGCTGAATGGGTGGGGCTAAGGTTTAGGAGGGTGTGAACGATGCCGAATGGGTGGGGCTAAGGTTTATGAGGGTGTGAACAATGCTGAATGGGTGGGGCTAAGGTTTAGGAGGGTGTGAATGATGCTGAATGGGTGTAGACAAAGAAGAGCTTTCCAGTAGGTGTATCAATCAATTCAAGGGCCATTTTACTCAAAAGTGGGGTTACAAGTTGATCAACTTTCAAAGCAGAATGACTTTCCCATTGTTCCTCAACTGCAGTGACTGATGTACTATTTTCTAGCTCTGAGTCTCTACTTTTATCCAATGTAAAAAAAAAACTACATTTCAAATGATGCAACATAAGACTGAAAAGAGGTGTTGGGTCACAAATGTGAAACCAGTCATATTGCAGCAAACTGAAGCATATTAACATACAAACTCTCCCACAGTGAAGTTTATGAAATGCTATGCCAATATGCAAAAATTTAATTGTATGGACATTTAAAGCTGCAATTAGGTAACTTTTTTTTAGGTGACCGGACCAAATTGACACATGAAATGTGTGTTATAGATCTGTCATTTTCATTGAAAGCAAGTCTAAGAAGCGGTAGATCTGTTCAAAACAAGATTTGTTTTTGGATCTTTTTCTTTCAGTTTTGTACACCAGCTTCAACCAAACAGCTGAGAATTACAAGATGTTTGCTTATGGAAAATATATTTCACAGCGTTTTAGATGATTCTCTACACTATACTTGATTGTTTTGTCACGTAAACTGAAATTAGGGGAACTATTCGAATTTTTGCAACCAGGATATGTTGGAACAATTTCTGCATAGTGTATATCTTTAAATATTATCCACAACCGTCACTAGGCCTAATAACCACACATATTCAACTGCCAATTTACTGTTAGTTCTCTTCAGTTGGTACAGTCTACATTATCATTCCATTTAATTCCATTGTTTTGTTTATCTTCCTATGCTTCCTCTGTAAACGCTGTCACGGCCATGTGGTTGTTACTGAGGATCATTAGTAACAGTTGATAATATATATATATATATAAATAAATACATGTAGGCTAATTAAATCATTATGGAGCAGAGCGCAGACCAAGTCGTAGTAGTTTGAACCTGACACATTGCGCAATTACCTGGGCTGTGTCATCGTAAATGTACTGGAAACTTCCATGAGAAAGTCTGTTGGCCAAGCAAGTCAGAGGATGTTCGGCAGTTAAATCAAATGTATTCAGAGCTCACAAGGTAGCCACAGCTTGCTTGGCGTTTTGCGCCAATGAACAAGGTATTGTGGGTTTGAAAACCAGATACTGAGGAAGTGCTTAGGAAAGGCATGTGCAGAAACTAAGTAAATTCCAAATTGGGAATTGGCAACTAACAGAACAGTGTTTTATAGAAATAGAGTGATGGATGTATGTTATAGAAATGTATTTTATATTTATGTAGTTGCCTTTCATCCAAATTCCTTCTCCAGAGTCTGTGAAGCTTAGCTAGCTGGCGTATTGGCAGATGTAGTATTTCTGCTCTGGAATGATAAGGACCCTACATGTGAAATCTGGTGAAAAGGCTTATAGCTGGGGCTTCCTTGACTCCTTCCAAGTCCCCTTCTTCCCAATTGTATGATTTGCCAAATGTAATGAATTTGTTGTTGCTATATATTTCATGCCTTTGCCACGGCAACAACACCAACCTCTGTAGAGAGATTTGAGTGACATCACAGGGAGAATCTCACAATGAGTATATCAAAAAGAGAGTAGCAGTTATGAGGAGAATTCTGAAACCCTAAACACACACACACACACACACACACACACACACACACACACACACACACACACACACACACACACACACACACACACACACACACACACACACACACACACACACACACACACACACACACACACACACACACACACACACACACACACACACACACACACACACAGGGCTCCCTCCCTCAGTCAAATTGACACTGAGAGATAACAGTGGCTTTACAAACAGAGTGAGTGTTGGTTAGATGAGAAGGTTCAGTGGAGGGTTGAGAGACAACGAGGAGAGGTGGATGGATGGAGGGAGGAAGGGAGGGTGCGAATGAGAGAAGGAAAGGGGGGTGATAATGGCTCCCCATTTTCTTAATGTGCCTTTTGTGTTTGTCTGTTTGTCTGTTTCTCTCTCAGGATCCCTCCATTTCTGTTACCATGGGGACAGCATGCATGCTTCCTCTTTTAACTCTTACCTCTTCAAAATTCAATTCATTTTAATGGCTTTATTGGCATAGAAAACATATGTTTACATTGCCAAAGCAAGTGAAGTAGATAATAAACAAAAGTGAAATAAACAATTAAAATGTACAGTAAACATTACACTCACAGCAGTTCCAAAAGAATATGTCATATTATGTCTAAATACAGTGTTGTAATGATGTGCAAATAATTAAAGTACAAAAGGGAAAATAAATAAACATAAATATAGGTTGTATTTACAATGGTGTTTGTTCTTCACTGGTTGACCTTTTCTTGTGGCAACAGGTCACAAATCTTGCTGCTGTAATGGCACACTGTGGTATTTCACCAAATAGACATTGAGGTTTATCAAATTTGGGTTTGTTTTCTAATTCTTTGTGGATCTGTGTAATCTGAGGGAAATATGTGTCTCTAATATGTTCGTACATTTGGCAGGAGGTTAGGAAGTGCAGCTCAGTTTCCACCTCATTTTGTGGGCAGTGAGCACATAGCCTGTCTTCTCTTGAGAGTCAGGTCTGCCCTATGGCGGCCTTTCTCAATAGCAAGGCTATGCTCACTGAGTCTGTACATAGTCAAAGCTTTCCTTAAGTTTGGGTCAGTCACAGTGGTCAGGTATTCTGCCACTGAGTACTCTCTGTTTAGGGCCAAATAGCATTCTTGTTTGCTCAGTTTTTTTTGTTAATTCTTTCCAATGTGTCAAGTATGTGCAGAAATCTTTTTGTTTTCTCATGATTTGGTTGAGTGTAATTGTGTTGCTGTCCTGGGGCTCTGTGGGGTCTGTTTGTGTTTGTGAACAGAGCCCCAGGACCAGCTTGCTTAAGGGACTCTTCTCCAGGATCATCTCTCTGTAGGTGATGGCTTTGTTATGGAAGGTTTGGGAATCGCTTCCTTTTAGGTGGTTGTAGAATTTAATGGCTCTTTTCTAGATTTTGATAATTAGCGGGTATTGGCCTAATTATGCTCTGTATGCATTATTTGGTGTTTTACGTTGTACACAGAGGATATTTTTTGCAGAAATCTGCATGCAGTCTCAATTTGGTGTTTGTCCCATTTTGTAAATTCTTGGTTGGTGAGCGGACCCCAGACCTCATAACCCTAAAGGACAATGGGTTCGATAACTGATTCTTCTCTCTCACTCGTTTCAGTGTTACCATGACAATCACATCATCCCACCCGAACTCATTGGGTTCCACCCCAACACATGTCCCTCTATTTGTCTGTCTGTCTTCCTCTCTGTCTGTGTCCTTCTGGCTTCCTGTTTGTCTGTCTACCTCTTTTTTGACTACTCTGTCTGTCTGTCTGTCTGTCTGTCTGTCTGTCTGTCTGTCGGTCGGTCTGTCTGTCTGTCTGGTTGACTGTCTGGCTAGCAGCCTCTTCACCTGTTCTATCGCTCCCTCTGTCTGCTTGTCCCTCTCCTTGCATCTCCCTTTCTGCTTTTTTAGAATAATTTGTTTGTACTCATCCATCAAACAGTAGCAACTGAATGTCATTGGAGGGCTGGAACAAGCACACAAAAAGGGAGGGATTTAGGTAATTTTCACAGACGGCAGCTGTTGCTATGGTGATAGAACTTTCGGATTTGCTGGAGAGAGGGAGAGTGAGGGATGAATAGAGGGATAGACAGAAAGACAGCTAAATGTATACAGAGAGAGAGAGAGAGAGAGAGAGAGAGAGAGAGAGAGAGAGAGAGAGAGAGAGAGAGAGAGAGATTTTCCTCCATCTCTTCTTATACTACATCGTAGCCAAAGCAAATGTCTTCCAACGCTGTTAATGCAGGCAGCAGGCACTCTGTTAATGCAGGCATCAGGCACTCTGTTAATGCAGGCAGCAGGCACTCTGTTAATGCAGGCAGCAGGCACTCTGTTAATGCAGGCAGCAGGCACTCTGTTAATGCAGGCAGCAGGCACTCTGTTAATGCAGGCAGCAGGCACTTTGTTAATGCAGGCAGCAGGCACTCTGTTAATGCAGGCAGCAGGCACTCTGTTAATGCAGGCAGCAGGCACTCTGTTAATGCAGGCATCAGGCACTCTGTTAATGCAGGCAGCAGGCACTCTGTTAATGCAGGCAGCAGTCACTCTGTTAATGCAGGCAGCAGGCACTCTGTTAATGCAGGCAGCAGGCACTCTGTTAATGCAGGCAGCAGGCACTCTGTTAATGCAGGCAGCAGGCACTCTGTTAATGCAGGCAGCAGGCACTCTGTTAATGCAGGCAGCAGGCACTCTGTTAATGCAGGCAGCAGGCACTCTGTTAATGCAGGCAGCAGGCACTCTTCTCTTGATTCCAACAGGGATATTAAGTGGGGAATATGGGGGAAATCTGCAGTTACTACATCCATTTTTGGACTTATAAATTAAAGATACATACCCATTTATTCTTGAAGAATATAATTTACAAACGTCTCATGAGCTTAGCTGAGCTGTTGTACCTCATCAGAATGAGCTTAGCTGAGCTGTTGTACCTCATCAGAATGAGCTTAGCTGACCTGTTGTACCTCATCAGAATGAGCTTAGCTGAGCTGTTGTACCTCATCAGAACCCAAAATATCAACTTGTTTCACATCGTTGTTTGTAAACCATGTGCATTCTGAACCAACACTGTAAAGCCCCAAAACAGGGGTAAAACTATATAATGGAAGGCCAATCGTTGCATCCCATTGCTCCGTCTATGAATTTGAGAGACATTTCTCAAGCCCCATCCCTCAGTGGTTTATCAAAATAACAGCGGGGTGACTGCTTTGATTGGCCTTCTAAGGTCAAAGAGAGATCGAAGGCTTTATGTAAATCTGTGGAATGACTCGCAACGATGCTGGGAATACCGGGAAAGGGAGGGGAAGATAGAGGCCAAAAGCAGGGAAGATAGAGGAAGCATGAAGGTAAAAGACATCAATAAATACAAATGATATAGTCAGGGAGAGCGAGACAAAGAGAGAGAGAGAGAGAAAGGCGAGGGGAGAGAGAGATTATGGCGAAGGGTCAGTATAGGGAGGTGAAGGGGGTAGAGAGAGGTAGAGAGACACAGGGTGAAAGATTGAGAGAGACCGAGGGAGAAGGGGAGACCGAGAGCAAGGAGGGGAGACAGAGGGAAAGAGAGAGGTGAAGAGAGAGAGGAAGGGAGAGAAAGATAGCGTGGAGAGAAGAGGGTGAAGGGTCAGTACAGGGAGGTGTAGCGGGTGGAGAGAGGTAGAGAGACACAGGGTGAAAGATTGAGAGAGACCGAGGGAGAAGGGGAGACCGAGAGCAAGGAGGGGAGACAGAGAGGGAAAGAGAGAGGCGAAGAGAGAGAGGAAGGGAGAGAAAGATAGCGTGGAGAGAAGAGGGTGAAGGGTCAGTACAGGGAGGTGTAGCGGGTGGAGAGAGGGGGGAGGAGAGGAGGAAATGCCATGCATTCCATTAGTGGTCAAAGAAAGCCACAGAGAGAGGGAGGGGAGCGGAAATGAAGTTGGCATGAAGGGAGAGAGAAACAGAGGAGAGGAACGACAAAATGAAAGAGAAATTAAGGAAAAATGGAGAGGTGGTACATCTAGGAAGAGGGGAGGGTGAGATGGGGTGAAAGCAGTATACACTTAATTTAAATATGGAGAAAATTATACTTAGAAGTTACAGCTGTACATGGTTCAACACTTTAACCTGAGTTACTGTGACAAGGCCGGTACTTAAAAGGCTTAAAAGTACACTGAAACGAAAACTTTATACAAATACATCATTTATTGTGCAAATAGGCACAAGCTAAACCAGCAACATCACACATTAAACCTTTCCAACATGGACTCTACCTAGAACATTCTAGAACACACCTGTTTTATATGCTGGCTTGAGCAATTAACTAATTAGGTACACCTGGAGTGTGACCTGCCAGGCAGAACAGAGCCAATACCAATCAAGAAACAATTGAAACACTTAACCACACAATTAGCTGTCAAGAAACAACACTGATTGAAAGCTCTTGAATATGGAGGGGTTGGAATGTTGAATGAAGGAATAAAACACAACATACACATTTAAAAGAGTTCACAGTGGTTGTGATTCCACAGAGAGTTTTGCTAGTGATGGTTGTGTTGTAGGAGACAAACTCATCGTTGTATCACAACAATAACAGTTGTTTCTAGAGTTGGAAAATTCTGGGAACTTTAAATAAATGTCCAGATTTTCCTGAAATCCCGGTTGGAGATCAGGAAAATCATGGAATCAGGAGGAAATAAATAATCCTCCAACCAGGATTTCTGGAAAACCTGGGAATTTACTGAAAATTCCTGTAATTTTGCAACTCTAGTTTTATCACAACCAAGTTGTGCAGTTTTACACTGAGTGTTTACGGGGCCAATGTGATGTGGCAAGTAGTCGAGAATAAGAAGGAGACAGGAGTGGAGAGATGAGACTTTCTCAATGAGTCAGAAGTTACTGTTATTCAGTTAGTTAAACTATGGGCTCCGTATTTGCAAAAATTCAGCATTACAGTGTGATTGAAATTTAAAGGCAATGTTCCCGCGTTAGCGGAGACTGCATTCACTAGCGTTAGCGGAGACTGCATTCACTAGCGTTAGCGGAGACTGCATTCACTAGCGTTAGCGGAGACTGCATTCACTAGCGTTAGCGGAGACTGCATTCACTAGCGTTAGCGGAGATGCTGCGTATGTCGGATCAACAGGAAATTAGCTTTACAACTGGTTTCAGATTGGATAGAGGTTTTTTAGAGAAATTAGCTTTAAAACAGGCTTCAGATTGGACAGAGGAAAGTAGCTTTAAAACAGGCTTCAGATTGGACAGAGGAAAGCAGCTTTATAACAGGCTTCAGATTGGATGGAGGAAAGTAGCTTTAAAACAGGCTTCAGATTGGACAGAGGAAAGTAGCTTTATAACAGGCTTCAGATTGGACAGAGGAAAGCAGCTTTAAAACAGGCTTCAGATTGGATGGAGGAAAGTAGCTTTAAAACAGGCTTCAGAATGGATGGAGGAAATTAGCTTTAAAACAGGCTTCAGATTGGACAGAGGAAAGTAGCTTTATCATTGGTCCCAGTGGATTTAAAGGGGTTTTCAACACTATCTTAGGTTTCGAATGGAGAAAAAACTGTGTTTTCAACTCTAAATGTGTTTCTGACTGAAGTCGGGATGCTTACTGTATCCAGGTTCAGGGGGAAGTGTTTGTGATTTATATCAGTGTGTTTGTGCTTTGGTGATTATGGATTCAACACTGTAACATGTTTCTGTTGAGGCCTAACTAACTCACTGGTCTGTTCTACTGCTAAGCCACACACATCTTACTCAAGCACTATGAATGGATTCCCAAATGGCACCCTATTCCCCATGTAGTGCACTACTTTTGACCAGAGACCTGTCCCAAATGGCACCCTATTCCCTATGTAGTGCACAACTTTTTAAAGCGTAAAAAAATATATATTTCCCTATAAAGGAAATATGGTGTAATTTGGGATGCACACACTGTCTCCCCAGTCCTGTGGGAGTTTGTGTCTTGTCGACACCCCTGGCTGTGTGTGGCTGAAAGTGTGGTTGATTGCTGATAGTCCTGTGACCACTGTCAGCTGTCCTCCTCCATACTACATCTAATAAACAGCATACCCACACACGCACACACACGCGCACAGACTCGCGCATGCACACACGCAGACACACACTCTGATCTTGAGGCGAATTCCCTCTAAAAGAAAGAGCTCCTGTGTAACTCCATTGGGATCTAAATCTCTTTCATTCTTCACTGTGCCTCACAGCAACACTACAGTGAAGTACTGCCACAAACATATTTCCTCCTGATGATTTTTTATGATTTTAAACCCAAATAAAAAAAAATGCATTTACATTGAAAGTCGTAGATTTTCGTCGGAGGGCAAAATGCAGAATTGAAACGTATTTTCTGTGTCACTGCTAATGTTGAGAGTCACATGGATCCTGAAGCCCCTCCCCCAAGCCATGGCATGACATTCTGGTGCTCTGAACCACCGGAGGGAGGGATGCTGTTTTCACACAGCCAAAACAGTATTTTACACAGACGCAGTTTTAACCAGGCATATATGTAATAGACTTAAGGGAATCAGTGCAATTATATGATTTCAGAATACATTCAGTTTTTCCACAACAAGCATATTTCAGAATGTTTGTGTGGGCATGTCTGTGTGTGTGTGTGTGTGTGTGTGTGTGTGTGTGTGTGTGTGTGTGTGTGTGTGTGTGTGTGTGTGTGTGTGTGTGTGTGTGTGTGTGTGTGTGTGTGTGTGTGTGTGTGTGTGTGTGTGTGTGTGTGTGTGTGTGTGTGTGTGTGTACACATTTGCATATGTGTGTGTCACAGTGGGAGTGTGGAGGAGCAGAGGTTGACTCCCGGCTACTAGCTAATTAAAGTTGTTCTAGAGAGAGACGGGGAAGGAGAGAGAGAGACGGGGAATGAGAGAGAGAGAGACAAAGAGAATGAGAGAGAGAGAGAGAGAGAGAGAGAGAGAGAGAGAGAGAGAGAGAGAGAGAGAAGGAATGAGAGAGAGAGACAGAGAGAAGGAATGAGAGAGAGAGACAGAGAGAAGGAATGAGAGAGAGAGAAGGAATGAGAAAGAGAGAGAAGGAATAAGAGAGAGAGAGAGAGAGAGAGAGAGAGAGAGAGAGAGAGAGAGAGAGAGAGAGAGAGGAATGTGAGAGAGAGAGAGAGAGAGAGAGAGGAGAGACACGAGTCAGGAGAAAGGTGGAAGAAGGAGGGGGTAAGGAGGGAGGACACTAACATGAAAGATAAACATGCAGAGAGAAAGACCACGTTGGGAATTTGTAGAGTGGAGACTGAAGTGAACCCGTCAACAGTGATGTGGGAACGCGAATGGATCAGAAGACAGGGGACAGAGACAGAGTCAGAGACTTTTGAGATGTGCTTTTACACTACATGACCAAAGGTGTGTGGACACCTCCTTGTCAAACATCTCATTCCCAAATCATGTACATTAATATGGAGATGGTCCCCCCCCATTTGCTGCTATAACAGCCTCCATTTTTCTGTTAAGGCTTTCCACTAGATGTTGGAACATTGCTGTGGGGACTTGTTTCCATTCAGACACAAGAGTATTTGTCAGGCCAGTCAAGTCAAGTCAAGCAGGGCAGAAATTTGACAAACTGTCTTGTTGGAAAGGTGTCATCCTTTTGACTGTGCCACGTTAAAAACCACTGAGCTCTTCATTCTACTGACAATGTTTGTCTATGGAGATTGCATGGCGGTGTGCTCAATTTTATACACCTGTCAGCAACGCGTGTGGTTGAAATATCCAAATCCACTCATTTGAAGTCCACATACTTGTGTATATATAGTGCATTTGGCAAATATAGAAAACCAAATGTACGTACAATAGTTAATTATTTCATTTTAATCCAATAATACTAACATAGGTCTACCAAACTCAGCCATCCTGAAAAGAGAGAGAGAGAGCGAAATAGTGAAAGAGAAAGAGAGAAATAGTGAAAGAGAGCGAGAGAGAGAGATGGGGGAGGGAGAGAGTGAGTAAGAGCCAGCAGCAGTGAGGAGAGTTGAGTCTCCTGGGGAAAGAAGAGTGAAAAACCTGATCTGCTTGTTTCTCTCCTCTGTCCCACTTCCATCACCCCATGGAGGAGGAGAGGAGAGGGGGAACATGGAGAGGAGAGGGGGAACATGGAGAGGAGAGGGGGAACATGGAAGTGGAGAGGAGAGGGGGAACATGGAGGAGGAGAGGAGAGGGAGAACATGGAGGAGGAGAGGAGAGGGGGAACATGGAGGAAGAGAGGAGAGGGGGAACATGGAGAGGGGGTTCACTCTCAGTAAGGGTTGTGAGATGGTGGGGGTTTAGGCACAGTAAGGGTTGTGAGATGGTGGGGGTTCAGGCTCAGTAAGGGTTGTGAGATGGTGGGGGTTTAGGCTCAGTCAGGGTTGTGAGATGTTGGGGGTTTAGGCGCAGTAAGGGTTGTGAGATGGTGGGGGTGTAGGCTCAGTGAGGGTTGTGAGATGGTGGGGTTCAGGCTCAGTAAGGGTTGTGAGAAGGTGGTGGTTTAGGCTCAGTAAGGGTTGTGAGATGTTGGGGGTTTAGGCTCAGTGAGGGTTGTGAGATGGTGGGGGATTAGGCTCAGTAAGGGTTATGGGATGTTGGGGGTTCAGGCTCAGTAAGGGTTGTGAGATGGTGGGGTTTAGGCTCAGTAAGGGTTTTGAGATGTTGGGGGTTTAGGCTCAGTAAGGGTTGTGAGATGGTGGGGTTTAGGCTCAATAAGGGTTGTGAGATGGTGGGGGTTTAGGCTCAGTAAGGGTTGTGAGATGGTGGGGGTTCAGGCTCAGTAAGGGTTGTGAGATGGTGGGGGTTTAGGCTCAGTAAGGGTTGTGAGATGGTGGGGGTTTAGGCTCAGTAAGGGTTGTGAGATGGTGGGGGTTTAGGCTCAGTAAGGGTTGTGAGATGGTGGGGGTTCAGGCTCAGTAAGGGTTGTGAGATGGTGGGGGTTTAGGCTCAGTAAGGGTTGTGAGATGGTGGGGGTTCAGGCTCAGTAAGGGTTGTGAGATGGTGGGAGTTTAGGCTCAGTAAGGGTTGTGAGATGGTGGGGGTTCAGGCTCAGTAAGGGTTGTGAGATGGTGGGGGTTTAGGCTCAGTAAGGGTTGTAGTAAAGAACATTCCGTCTGTCTGTGTATGATGTTATGATGTCACACCTGGAATATTGACATTGACCCACGCTCTGTCTGTTTTACCCCCCTTCCCTCTATTCTTCTTTCTCTCCATCATTCAGTCTGTCTATCAGTCTGTCTGTCTGTCGTGTTGAGGTCTATTGATGATACTAGCTCAGTTCTGTCTCTCTAATTTGGCATGAAATGAATGAGCAGCAGAGCATGTTCTCCCTATCCTCCTCCATGTTCCCCCTCTCCTCTCCTCCTCCATGTTCCCCCTCTCCTCTCCTCTCCTCCACCATGTTCCCCCTCTCCTCCTCCATGTTCCCCCTCTCCTCTTCCATGTTCCCCCTCTCCTCTCCTCCTCCATGTCCCCACTCTCCTCTCCTCCTCCATGTCCCCACTCTCCTCTCCTCCTCCATGTTCCCCCTCTCCTCTCCTCTCCTCCTCCATGTTCCCCCTCTCCTCTCCTCCTCCATGTTCCCCCTCTCCTCTCCACGTACCCCTTCTCCTCTCCACGTACCCCTTCTCCTCTCCTCTCCATGTTCCCCCTCTCCTCTCCATGTTCCCCCTCTCCCAACATCTCACAAACCTTACTGAGCCTAAACCCCCAACATCTCACAACCCTTACTGAGCCTAAACACCCAACATCTCACAACCCTTACTGAGCCTAAATTCCCACCATCTCATAGTCTGGAGTCATTAAATGATCGTCACTGAATTAGTGTTATTTAAAAAATGTCTGAATCTCAAATGTCTGAATCCCTAATGTCTGAATCCCTAATGTCTGAATCTCAAATGTCCTAATCCCTAATGTCTGAATCCCTAATGTCTGAATCTCAAATGTCTGAATCCCTAATGCCTGAATCCTGAATGTATGAATCCCTAATGTCTGAATCCCTAATGTCTGAATCTCAAATGTCCTAATCCCTAATGTCTGAATCCCTAATGTCTGAATCCCTAATGTCTGAATCCCAAATGTCTGAATCTCAAATGTCTGAATCTCAAATGTCTGAATCCCTAATGTCTGAATACCTAATGTATGAATCTCAAATGTCTGAATCCCAAATGTCTGTATCTCGAATGTCTGAATCCTTAATTGCATCTTATTCTTAAGGTATTGCACTATATGGGGAATAGGGTATCATTTGCAATGCATCCAATTCCAACTTAACCCAGTTGTTAATTCAATCTTTACCCAGATGTTAATTCAATCTTTACCCAGTTGTTAATTCAATCTTTACCCAGATGTTAATTCAATCTTTACCCAGTTGTTAATTCAATCTTTACCCAGATGTTAATTCAATCTTTACCCAGTTGTTAATTCAATCTTCACCCAGTTGTTAATTCAATCTTCACTCAGTTGTTAATTCAATCTTCACCCAGTTGTCAAGTCAATCTTTACCCAGTTGTTAATTCAATCTTAATCCAGTTGTTAATTCAATCTTCACCCAGTTGTTAATTCAATCTTCACCCAGTTGTTAATTCAATCTTCACCCAGTTGTTAATTCAATCTTCACCCAGTTGTTAATTCAATCTTTACCCAGTTGTTAATTCAATCTTTACCCAGTTGTTAATTCAAACTTTACCCAGTTGTTAATTCAATCTTTACCCAGTTGTTAAGTCAATCTTTACCCAGTTGTTAAGTCAGTCTTTACCCAGATGTTAATTAAATCTTTACCCAGTTGTTAATTCAATCTTTACCCAGTTGTTAATTCAATCTTTACCCAGTTGTTAATTCAATCTTTACCCAGTTGTCAAGTCAATCTTTACCCAGTTCTTAATTCAATCTTTACCCAGTTCTTAATTCAATCTTTACCCAGTTGTTAATTCAATCTTTACCCAGTTGTCAATTCAATCTTTACCCAGTTGTTAATTCAATCTTTACCCAGTTGTTAATTCAATCTTTACCCAGATGTTAATTCAATCTTTACCCAGTTGTTAATTCAATCTTCACCCAGTTGTTAATTCAATCTTCACCCAGTTGTTAAGTCAATCTTTACCCAGTTGTCAAGTCAATCTTCACCCAGTTGTTAATTCAATCTTAACCCAGTTGTTAATTCAATCTTACCCAGATGTTAATTCAATCTTTACCCAGTTGTTAATTCAATCTTAATCCAGTTGTTAATTCAATCTTCACCCAGTTGTTAATTCAATCTTTACCCAGTTGTTAATTCAATCTTCACCCAGATGTTAATTCAATCTTCACCCAGTTGTTAATTCAATCTTTACCCAGTTGTTAATTCAATCTTTACCCAGTTGTTAATTCAATCTTTACCCAGTTGTTAATTCAAACTTTACCCAGTTGTTAATTCAATCTTTACCCAGTTGTTAATTCAATCTTTACCCAGTTGTTAATTCAATCTTTACCCAGTTGTTAATTCAATCTTTACCCAGTTGTTAATTCAATCTTTACCCAGTTGTTAATTCAATCTTTACCCAGTTGTTAATTCAATCTTTACCCAGTTGTTAAGTCAATCTTTACCCAGTTGTTAAGTCAATCTTTACCCAGATGTTAATTCAATCTTTACCCAGTTGTTAATTCAATCTTTACCCAGTTGTCAAGTCAATCTTTACCCAGATGTTAATTCAATCTTTACCCAGATGTTAATTCAATCTTTACCCAGATGTTAATTCAATCTTCACCCAGTTGTTAATTCAATCTTTACCCAGATGTTAATTCAATCTTTACCCAGATGTTAATTCAATCTTTACCCAGATGTTAATTCAATCTTTACCCAGTTATTTAGTCAATCTTAATCCAGTTGTTAATTGGACGAGGGGGGGAAGGGGGGAGGATGAGGGTGGAATGGGGGAGGAGAGGGAAGGGAGGAGGACAAGGTGAATAAGGGGGAGGACGGGGGAAGGAAGGCGAGGAGTGAAAGGGGGAAGGAGGAGGACGAGGAGATAAGGGGGTGGTGTTTACCACTCATAAGAAGCAATTAACGCGGCAGAGAAATGAAGAGGTGAATAAAACATAAAGAAAAACAGATGGAGGAAATCAGAGAGAGGTTGAGGAAAGAGACAGATTAATTATTGAAAAAGGGGGATATATAAATGGGGCGGGGGGGAATAAGATTGAAATTAAATGTAAAAAAAATAAGTCAGTCAATTATGAGAGAGAGAGAGGGGAGGAGAGCAAGAGAGAGAGAGAGAGGGGGAGCAAGAGACAGAGAGAGGGGATGTGAGAACGAGAGAGGAGAGGGGGAGAGCGAGAGAGAGAGAGAAAGAGAGGTTGGGAGAGAGAGGATAGGAGGAGGGGAAGAGAGGGGAGAAATAGTTGTACTGTGTGTGCGTGTGTGTTTGTGCATACGTTCTTGTGTGTGTGTGTGTGTGTGTGTGTGTGTGTGTGTGTGTGTGTGTGTGTGTGTGTGTGTGTGTGTGTGTGTGTGTGTGTGTGTGTGTGTGTGTGTGCATGCGTGTTCTTGCGCACATATGCATGTATGTCTGTCCGTGTGTCGGTGCTTGTGTATATTTCTGTCTTTTCAACAAACAGTTCAGTGCATGGCCTAACCCAGTTCTCTCAAGTCTCTAGGATTCAGACCGTCATTAAGCTTAGTTTGTATCAAACATCTCAGCGTAGGAGTGAATCACTTTAGACCTTTAGATCACAATATAAAGGTTAGATGGTCTACTGTGTAGATTATCTACTGTGTAGCTAGGTCTACTGTGTAGATGGGTCTACTGTGTAGCTAGGTATACTGTGTAGATGGGTCTACTGTGTAGATGGGTCTACTGTGTAGATTATCTACTGTGTAGCTAGGTATACTGTGTAGATGGGTCTACTGTGTAGATGATCTACTGTGTAGATTATCTACTGTGTAGATGGGTCTACTGTGTAGATGGGTCTACTGTGTAGATTATCTACTGTGTAGCTAGGTCTACTGTGTAGATGGTATACTGTGTAGATGATCTACTGTGTAGCTCGGCCTACTGTGTAGATGGGTCTACTGTGTAGATGGTATACTGTGTAGATGATCTACTGTGTAGCTAGGTATACTGTGTAGATGGTCTACTGTGTAGATTATCTACTGTGTAGCTCGGTCTACTGTGTAGATGGGTCTACTGTGTAGATGGTCTACTGTGTAGATTATCTACTGTGTAGCTCGGTCTACTGTGTAGATGGGTCTACTAGGCCTACTGTGTAGATGGGTCTACTGTGTAGATGGGTCTACTAGGCCTACTGTGTAGATGGGTCTACTGTGTAGATGGGTCTACTGTGTAGCTAGGCCTACTGTGTAGATGGGTCTACTGTGTAGATGGGTCTACTGTGTAGATGGGTCTACTGTGTAGATGGGTCTACTAGGCCTACTGTGTAGATGGGTCTACTGTGTAGATGATCTACTGTGTAGCTAGGTCTACTGTGTAGATGGTCTACTGTGTAGATGATCTACTGTGTAGCTAGGTATACTGTGTAGATGGTCTACTGTGTAGATGGGTCTACTGTGTAGATGATCTACTGTGTAGCTAGGTCTACTGTGTAGATGGGTCTACTGTGTAGCTAGGTATACTGTGTAGATGGGTCTACTAGGTCTACTGTGTAGATGGGTCTACTGTGTAGCTAGGTATACTGTGTAGATGGGTCTACTAGGTCTACTGTGTAGATGGTCTACTGTGTAGATGGGGCTACTGTGTAGCTAGGTCTACTGTGTAGATAGGTCTACTAGGCCTACTGTGTAGATGGGTCAACTGTGTAGCTAGGCCTACTGTGTAGATAGGTCTACTAGGCCTACTGTGTAGATAGGTCTACTAGGTCTACTGTGTAGCTGGGTCTACACACACACACACACACACACACACACACACACACACACACACACACACACACACACACACACGCACTCACACACACACACACACACACACACACACACACACACACACACACACACACACACACACACACACACACACACACACACACACACACACACACACAAAGACAGTCAGTATACACAGTTTGACACAGTGATTTAGTTGGTGAATTTGGAACAAGGAGTAGCCTGAAGACAGAGTGAAATGTGAATATGAGGACAGGGTCAGTCTGCATGGGGGGTTGGGAGGGGATTGGGAGGGGGTTGGGAGAGGGGTTGGGAGAGGGGTTTGGAGAGGGGTTGGGAAGGGATCGGGAGGGGGGCAGCAGGGTTTAGGGTTAGTTCCTTCACATGCTGTAGGAAGGGGAAAGGAAGGGGAAAGTGACTACATTGTGGTACTTATAATGTTAACTGTGAGCGGTAATGTATCGGGAGATGTGCTACTGTACGTATCGTCCCACACAATCCATATACATTGCGTCTACCTATGACAGGAGGTTTGTAAACTCAACATAATAATATCTTCAACATTCAACATATCAAGTTGGTCTGATCAGATGGACAGAGTTGTTGTTTATTTAAGCAAATATCAGAGACCGTTCTGCAGTTATTAACTCATTTCTACCGCTGTGTTATAAACATGGAGAGAGACAGGGACCAGGACAAGGCCATAGAGCAGACAACCAACGCTACCTACTGCTGCCCCAAAGACACGGAAGCATAGAACGAAGGCACGAGAGACAGAGTGATGGAGAGACAGGGACCAGGACAAGACCATAGAGCAGACAACCAACGCTACCTACTGCTGCCCCAAAGACACGGAAGCATAGAACGAAGGCACGAGAGACAGAGTGATGGAGAGACAGGGACCAGGACAAGACCATAGAGCAGACAACCAACGCTACCTACTGCTGCCCCAAAGACACGGAAGCATAGAACGAAGGCACGAGAGACAGAGTGATGGAGAGACAGGGACCAGGACAAGACCATAGAGCAGACAACCAACGCTACCTACTGCTGCCCCAAAGACACGGAAGCATAGAACGAAGGCACGAGAGACAGAGTGATGGAGAGACAGGGACCAGGACAAGACCATAGAGCAGACAACCAACGCTACCTACTGCTGCCCCAAAGACACGGAAGCATAGAACGAAGGCACGAGAGACAGAGTGATGGAGAGACAGGGACCAGGACAAGACCATAGAGCAGACAACCAACGCTACCTACTGCTGCCCCAAAGACACGGAAGCATAGAACGAAGGCACGAGAGACAGAGTGATGGAGAGACAGGGACCAGGACAAGACCATAGAGCAGACAACCAACGCTACCTACTGCTGCCCCAAAGACACGGAAGCATAGAACGAAGGCACGAGAGACAGAGTGATGGAGAGACAGGGACCAGGACAAGACCATAGAGCAGACAACCAACGCTACCTACTGCTGCCCCAAAGACACGGAAGCATAGAACGAAGGCACGAGAGACAGAGTGATGGAGAGACAGGGACCAGGACAAGACCATAGAGCAGACAACCAACGCTACCTACTGCTGCCCCAAAGACACGGAAGCATAGAACGAAGGCACGAGAGACAGAGTGATGGAGAGACAGGGACCAGGACAAGACCATAGAGCAGACAACCAACGCTACCTACTGCGAAGAACGAAGGCACGAGAGACAGAGTGATAGAGAGACAGAGTGATAGAGAGACAGGGAGAGAAGGGGGGAGATAGAGATACAGGGAGAGAAAGAGGGGGAGGGAGAGATAGAGAGACAGGGAGGGAAAGAGAGCAAGAGGGGTATCCCCCAGGGTTAATTAAATCTCTGTTCTCTGTCAGTGTGGTTATCTCCTTCTCTCTCTGAGTCTCAGCTCCAGGCTGACAGGCCTTCTCTCTCTCTCTCTCTCTCTCTCTCTCTCTCTCTCTCTCTCTCTCTCTCTCTCTCTCTCTCTCTCTCTCTCTCTCAATTCAATTCAATTCAATTCAAGGGCTTTATTGGCATGGGAAACATGTGTTAACATTGCCAAAGCAAGTGAGGTAGACAACATACAAAGTGAATATATAAAGTGAAAAACAACAAAAATTAACAGTAAACATTACACATACAACAGTTTCAAAACAGTAAAGACATTACAAATGTCATATTATAAATATATATATATATATATACACAATGTACAAATAGTTAAAGGACACAAGATAAAATAAATAAGCATAAATATGGGTTGTATTTACAATGGTGTTTGTTCTTCACTGGTTGCCCTTTTCTCGTGGCAACAGGTCACAAATCTTGCTGCTGTGATGGCACACTGTGGAATTTCACCCAGTAGATATGGGAGTTTATCAAAATTGGATTTGTTTTCAAATTCTTTGTGGATCTGTGTGATCTGGGGGAAATATGTCTCTCTAATATGGTCATACATTGGGCAGGAGGTTAGGAAGTGCAGCTCAGTTTCCACCTCATTTTGTGGGCAGTGAGCACATAGCTCTCTCTCTCTCTCTCTCTCTCTCTCTCTCTCTCTCCCTCCCTCCCTCCCCCCTCTTGCTCAGCAGTGCATTATGGGAAAGAGATTTCCTAAACACAGAGGGTCACACAGAATTGCAAAATATTGCCAGCTGCCACAAACGTTTGTGGTGATTGCATTCATGATCAACTCTGTCAGCTCAACCATACATTACCTTTAAAAGTAGAAGCACTAAAGTTCTGTGTATGACCGCCATTGTCACCACCGTCATTGATGTTATCGTCTCCATCAGCATCATTACCATCATCACCGTCATTACCACCATCACCACCATCACCGTCATTACCACCGTCACCACCATCACCGTCATTACCACCATCACCACCATCACCGTCATTACCACCATCATCACCATCACCGTCATTACCACCATCACCACCATCACTGTCATTACCACCGTCACCACCATCACCGTCATTACCACCGTCACCACCATCACCGTCATTACCACCATCACCACCATCACCGTCATTACCACCGTCACCACCATCACCATCATCACCGTCAATACCACCATCACCACCATCACCGTCATCACCGTCACCACCATCACCACCATCACCGTCAATACCACCATCACCACCATCACCGTCATCACCGTCACCACCATCACCGTCATTACCACCATCACCACCATCACCGTCATTACCACCATCACCACCATCACCGTCAATACCACCATCACCACCATCACCGTCATTACCACCATCACCACCATCACCGTCATTACCACCGTCATTACCACCATCACCACCATCACCGTCAATACCACCATCACCACCATCACCGTCATTACCACCATCACCACCATCACCGTCATTACCACCATCACCACCATCACCGTCAATACCACCATCACCACCATCACCGTCATTACCACCATCACCACCATCACCGTCAATACCACCATCACCACCATCACCGTCATTACCACCATCACCACCATCACCGTCAATACCACCATCACCACCATCACCGTCATTACCACCATCACCACCATCACCGTCATTACCACCATCACCACCATCACCGTCATTACCACCATCATCACCATCACCGTCATTACCACCATCACCACCATCACCGTCATTACCACCATCATCACCATCACCGTCATTACCACCATCACCACCATCACCGTCATTACCACCATCACCACCATCACCGTCATTACCACCGTCATTACCACCATCACCGTCATTACCACCATCACCACCATCACCGTCAATACCACCATCACCACCATCACCGTCATTACCACCATCACCATCATCACCGTCATTACCACCACCACCATCATCACCGTCATTACCA
>NC_068443.1:8393634-8513634 GCF_023373465.1 Oncorhynchus keta | reverse complement strand
CTACCCCATCCTCCCTCTCTGTCTACCCTGTCCTCCCTCTCTGTCTACCCCATCCTCCCTCTCTGTCTACCCCATCCTCCCCCTCTGTCTACCCCATCCTCCCCCTCTGTCTACCCCATCCTCCCCCTCTGTCTACCCCATCCTCCCCCTCTGTCTACCCCATCCTCCCCCTCTGTCTACCCCATCCTCCCTCTCTGTCTACCCCCTCCCTCTCTGTCTACTCCTCCCCCTCTGTCTACCCCATCCTCCCCCTCTGTCTACCCCATCCTCCCCCTCTGTCTACCCCATCCTCCCCTCTGTCTACCCCATCCTCCCCTCTGTCTACCCCATCCTCCCTCTCTGTCTACCCCCCCTCTCTCTCCCTATTCTCCCCCTCCCCCTCTGTCTACCCCATCCTCCCCCTCTGTCTACCCCATCCTCCCTCTCTGTCTACCCCATCCTCCCTCTCTGTCTACCCCCCCCCTCTCTCCCTTTTCCCCCCCTCCCCCTCTGTCTACCCCATCCTCCCCCTCTGTCTACCCCATCCTCCCCTCTGTCTACCCCATCCTCCCCCTCTGTCTACCCCATCCTCCCCCTCTGTCTACCCCATCCCTCCCTCTGTCTACCCCATCCTCCCCCTCTGTCTACCCCATCCTCCCCCTCTGTCTACCCCATCCTCCCCCTCTGTCTACCCCATCCTCCCCCTCTGTCTACCCCATCCTCCCCCTCTGTCTACCCCATCCTCTCCCTCTGTCTACCCCATCCTCCCCCTCTGTCTACCCCATCCTCCCCCTCTGTCTACCCCATCCTCCCCTCTGTCTACCCCATCCTCTCCCTTTTCTCCCCCATCCCCCTCTGTCTACCCCATCCTCCCCCTCTGTCTACCCCATCCTCCCCCTCTGTCTACCCCATCCTCCCCCTCTGTCTACCCCATCCTCTCCCTCTGTCTACCCCATCCTCTCCCTCTGTCTACCCCATCCTCCCCCTCTGTCTACCCCATCCTCCCCCTCTGTCTAACCCCATCCTCCCCCTCTGTCTACCCCATCCTCTCCCTCTGTCTACCCCATCCTCCCCCTCTGTCTACCCCATCCTCCCCCTCTGTCTACCCCATCCCTCCCTGTCTACCCCATCCTCCCCCTCTGTCTACTCCATCCTCCCTCTCTGTCTACTCCATCCCTCCCTCTCTGTCTACCCCATCCCTCCCTCTCTGTCTACTCCATCCTCCCCCTCTGTCTACTCCATCCCTCCCTCTCTGTCTACCCCATCCCTCCCTCTCTGTCTACCCCATCCTCCCCCTCTGTCTACTCCATCCTCCCCCCTCTGTCTACCCCATCCTCCCCCTCTGTCTACCCCATCCTCCCCTCTGTCTACCCCATCCTCCCCTCTGTCTACCCCATCCTCTCCCTCTGTCTCCCTCCTCCCCCTCTGTCTACCCCATCCTTCCCCTCTGTCTCCCCTCCCCCTCTCTCTACCCCATCCATCCCCTCTGTCTACCCCATCCTCCCCCTCTCTCTACCCCATCCTCCTCTCTACCCCCTCTCTCTACCTCATCCTCCCCCTCTCTCCTCCCTCCTACCCCTCTCCCCTCTCTCCCCATCTCTCCCTATCTCCCCCCTCCCCCCTGGTTCTTCCAGACAGAAAGAGAGTGACTCCCCTCTGTCCTACCCATCATCCCAGAGGACAAAGACACGGGACGCAACTTTACCTGTGTGGCCAGCAACCCATCCTGTCCCCATGGGAAAACGCACCACCGTCACCCTCAACGTCCACCGTAAGTGTATTTGTGTGTGTGTGTGTGTGTGTGTGTGTGTGTGTGTGTGTGTGTGTGTGTGTGTGTGTGTGTGTGTGTGTGTGTGTGTGTGTGTGTGTGTGTCGGTGGTGGGAGGGTGTGTATGTTAGTAGTTTTAAGGTATGAGTGTGTGACTGTGTTTCAGGTTTATTTAATCCCTCCCTCTTCCTCCCTCCCTCCCTCCCTCCCTCCCTTCCTTCCTTCCTTCCTTCTTTCTCTTTCTTTCTTTCTTTCTTTCTTTCTTTTTTTCTTTCTTTCTTTCTTTCTTTCCTTCCTTCCTTCCTTCCTTCCCCCCCTCCTCCCTCCCTCCCTCCCTCCTTCCCTCTCCTGCAGACCCCCCCAAGGTGAATCTCTCCATGGAGCCACAGTCTGTTTTGGAGGGAGAGAGAGTCACCTTCTCCTGCCAGGCCACCGCCAACCCCCCCATCATGGGCATCCGGTCAGTGGGAGTCTGTTGGATAAGTGTGTTTGATGGGGGGTATTCAGTAGTGTGTTTGATGGGGGGTATTCAGTAGTGTGTTTGATGGGGGGTATTCAGTAGTGTGTTTGATGGGGGTATTCAGTAGTGTGTTTGATGGGGGGTATTCATCCCTCCCCTGGGGGTATTCAGTAGTGTGTTTGATGGGTGGTATTCAGTAGTGTGTTGATGGGTGGTATTCAGTAGTGTGTTTGATGGGGGGTATTCAGTAGTGTGTTTGATGGGTGGTATTCAGTAGTGTGTTGATGGGGGGTATTCAGTGGTGTGTTTGATGGGGGGTATTCATTAGTGTGTTTGATGGGTGGTATTCCATGGGGGTATTCAGTAGTGTGTTTGATGGGGGTATTCAGTAGTGTGTTTGATGGGGGTATTCAGTAGTGTGTTTGATCTCCCTTCAGTAGTGTGTTTGATGGGGGGTATTCAGTAGTGTGTTTGATGGGGGGTATTCAGTAGTGTGTTTGATGGGTGGTATTCAGTAGTGTGTTGATGGGTGGTATTCAGTAGTGTGTTTGATGGGGGGTATTCAGTAGTGTGTTTGATGGGTGGTATTCAGTAGTGTGTTGATGGGGGTATTCAGTAGTGTGTTTGATGGGTGGTATTCAGTGGTGTGTTTGATGGGGGGTATTCATTAGTGTGTTTGATGGGTGGTATTCAGTGGTGTGTTTGATGGGGGGTATTCAGTAGTGTGTTTGATGGGGGGTATTCAGTAGTGTGTTTGATGGGGGGTATTCAGTAGTGTGTTTGATGGGTGGTATTCAGTGGTGTGTTTGATGGGGGGTATTCATTAGTGTGTTTGATGGGTGGTGGGTGGTATTCAGTAGTGTGTTTGATGGGGGGTATTCAGTGGTGTGTTTGATGGGGGGTATTCAGTAGTGTGTTTGATGGGGGGTATTCAGTAGTGTGTTTGCTAGGTGGTATTCAGTAGTGTGTTTGATGGGTGGTATTCATTAGTCCCTGGGTGGTATTCAGTAGTGTGTTTGATGGGGGGTATTCAGTAGTGTGTTTGATGGGGGGTATTCAGTAGTGTGTTTGCTAGGTGGTATTCAGTAGTGTGTTTGATGGGGGGTATTCATTAGTGTGTTTGATGGGTGGTATTCAGTAGTGTGTTTGATGGGTGGTATTCATTAGTGTGTTTGATGGGTGGTATTCAGTGGTGTGTTTGATGGGGGGTATTCATTAGTGTGTTTGATGGGGGGTATTCAGTAGTGTGTTTGATGGGTGGTATTCATTAGTGTGTTTGATGGGGGGTATTCAGTAGTGTGTTTGATGGGTGGTATTCAGTAGTGTGTTTGATGGGTGGTATTCAGTAGTGTGTTTGATGGGTGGTATTCAGTAGTGTGTTTGATGGGTGGTATTCAGTAGTGTGTTTGATGGGGGGTATTCAGTAGTGTGTTTGTTAGGTAGTATTCAGTAGTGTGTTTGATGGGTGGTATTCATTAGTGTGTTTGATGGGTGGTATTCAGTAGTGTGTTTGATGGGGGGTATTCAGTAGTGTGTTTGATGGGGGGTATTCAGTAGTGTGTTTGCTAGGTGGTATTCAGTAGTGTGTTTGATGGGTGGTATTCAGTAGTGTGTTTGATGGGGGGTATTCATTAGTGTGTTTGATGGGTGGTATTCAGTAGTGTGTTTGATGGGTGGTATTCAGTAGTGTGTTTGATGGGTGGTATTCAGTAGTGTGTTTGATGGGTGGTATTCAGTAGTGTGTTTGATGGGGGGTATTCAGTAGTGTGTTTGATGGGTGGTATTCATTAGTGTGTTGATGGGTGGTATTCAGTAGTGTGTTTGATGGGTGGTATTCAGTAGTGTGTTTGATGGGTGGTATTCAGTAGTGTGTTTGATGGGTGGTATTCATTAGTGTGTTTGATGGGGGGTATTCAGTAGTGTGTTTGATGGGTGGTATTCATTAGTGTGTTGATGGGTGGTATTCAGTAGTGTGTTTGAGTAGTGTGTTTGATGGGGGTATTCATTAGTGTGTTGATGGGTGGTATTCAGTAGTGTGTTTGATAGTAGTGTGTTTGATGGGTGGTATTCAGTAGTGTGTTTGATGGGTGGTATTCATTAGTGTGTTTGATGGGGGGTATTCAGTAGTGTGTTTGATGGGTGGTATTCATTAGTGTGTTGATGGGTGGTATTCAGTAGTGTGTTTGCTAGGTGGTATTCAGTAGTGTGTTTGATGGGGGGTATTCATTAGTGTGTTGATGGGTGGTATTCAGTAGTGTGTTTGATGGGTGGTATTCATTAGTGTGTTTGATGGGTGGTATTCAGTAGTGTGTTTGCTAGGTGGTATTCATTAGTGTGTTTGATGGGTGGTATTCAGTAGTGTGTTTGATGGGTGGTATTCATTAGTGTGTTGATGGGTGGTAGTCAGTAGTGTGTTTGATGGGTGGTATTCAGTAGTGTGTTTGATGGGTGGTATTCAGTAGTGTGTTTGATGGGTGGTATTCATTAGTGTGTTTGATGGGGGGTATTCAGTAGTGTGTTTGATGGGTGGTATTCATTAGTGTGTTTGATGGGTGTTTGCTATTATTCAGTAGTGTGTTTGATGGGGGGTATTCATTAGTGTGTTGATGGGTGGTATTCAGTAGTGTGTTTGATGGGTGGTATTCAGTAGTGTGTTTGATGGGTGGTATTCAGTAGTGTGTTTGATGGGTGGTATTCATTAGTGTGTTTGATGGGGGGTATTCAGTAGTGTGTTTGATGGGTGGTATTCATTAGTGTGTTGATGGGTGGTATTCAGTAGTGTGTTTGCTAGGTGGTATTCAGTAGTGTGTTTGATGGGGGGTATTCATTAGTGTGTTGATGGGTGGTATTCAGTAGTGTGTTTGATGGGTGGTATTCATTAGTGTGTTTGATGGGTGGTATTCAGTAGTGTGTTTGCTAGGTGGTATTCATTAGTGTGTTTGATGGGTGGTATTCAGTAGTGTGTTTGATGGGTGGTATTCATTAGTGTGTTGATGGGTGGTATTCAGTAGTGTGTTTGATGGGTGGTATTCATTAGTGTGTTTGATGGGTGGTATTCAGTAGTGTGTTTGATGGGTGGTATTCAGTAGTGTGTTTGATGGGTGGTATTCATTAGTGTGTTTGATGGGTGGTATTCAGTAGTGTGTTTGATGGGTGGTATTCAGTAGTGTGTTTGATGGGTGGTATTCATTAGTGTGTTGATGGGTGGTATTCAGTAGTGTGTTTGATGGGTGGTATTCAGTAGTGTGTTTGATGGGTGGTATTCATTAGTGTGTTGATGGGTGGTATTCAGTAGTGTGTTTGATGGGTGGTATTCATTAGTGTGTTTGATGGGTGGTATTCATTAGTGTGTTTTATGGGTGGTATTCAGTAGTGTGTTTGATGGGTGGTATTCATTAGTGTGTTTGATGGGTGGTATTCATTAGTGTGTTTGATGGGTGGTATTCAGTAGTGTGTTTGCTAGGTGGTATTCATTAGTGTGTTTGATGGGTGGTATTCATTAGTGTGTTTGATGGGTGGTATTCAGTAGTGTGTTTGCTAGGTGGTATTCATTAGTGTGTTTGATGGGTGGTATTCAGTAGTGTGTTTGATGGGTGGTATTCATTAGTGTGTTGATGGGTGGTATTCAGTAGTGTGTTTGATGGGTGGTATTCATTAGTGTGTTTGATGGGTGGTATTCAGTAGTGTGTTTGATGGGTGGTATTCAGTAGTGTGTTTGATGGGTGGTATTCATTAGTGTGTTTGATGGGTGGTATTCAGTAGTGTGTTTGATGGGTGGTATTCAGTAGTGTGTTTGATGGGTGGTATTCATTAGTGTGTTGATGGGTGGTATTCAGTAGTGTGTTTGATGGATGGTATTCAGTAGTGTGTTTGATGGGTGGTATTCATTAGTGTGTTGATGGGTGGTATTCAGTAGTGTGTTTGATGGGTGGTATTCATTAGTGTGTTTGATGGGTGGTATTCATTAGTGTGTTTTATGGGTGGTATTCAGTAGTGTGTTTGATGGGTGGTATTCATTAGTGTGTTTGATGGGTGGTATTCATTAGTGTGTTTGATGGGTGGTATTCAGTAGTGTGTTTGCTAGGTGGTATTCATTAGTGTGTTTGATGGGTGGTATTCATTAGTGTGTACTGTAGCAGCAAAACATAACAAAATACTTTGCAACAGAATACCAAAAACAAGCATTTCCTATTGGACAAGTTCAAGTAGTCCCTCCCCATTTCAGTTAGTTTTCTTCCATTAGGTGTCTAGTGAATACTACCTGTGATAGTGTGTCTGTTAGTGTGTCTGTTAGTGTGTCTGATAGTGTGTCTGATAGTGTGCATGTTAGTGTGTCTGATAGTGTGTCTGATAGTGTGTCTGATAGTGTGTCTGATAGTGTGTCTGATAGTGTGTCTGTTAGTGTGTCTGATAGTGTGTCTGTTAGTGTGTCTGATAGTGTGTCTGATAGTGTGTCTGTTAGTGTGTCTGATAGTGTGTCTGTTAGTGTGTCTGATAGTGTGTCTGATAGTGTGTCTGATAGTGTGTCTGATAGTGTGTCTGATAGTGTGTCTGATAGTGTGTCTGTCTGATAGTGTGTCTGTTAGTGTGTCTGATAGTGTGTCTGATAGTGTGTCTGATAGTGTGTCTGATAGTGTGTCTGTTAGTGTGTCTGATAGTGTGTCTGATAGTGTGTCTGATAGTGTGTCTGATAGTGTGTGTCTGATAGTGTGTCTGATAGTGTGACTGTTAGTGTGTCTGTTAGTGTGTCTGTTAGTGTGTCTGATAGTGTGTCTGATAGTGTGTCTGATAGTGTGTCTGTTAGTGTGTCTGATAGTGTGTCTGTTAGTGTGTCTGATAGTGTGTCTGATAGTGTGTCTGATAGTGTGTCTGATAGTGTGTCTGATAGTGTGTCTGTTAGTGTGTCTGATAGTGTGTCTGTTAGTGTGTCTGATAGTGTGTCTGTTAGTGTGTCTGTTAGTGTGTCTGTTAGTGTGTCTGATAGTGTGTCTGATAGTGTGTCTGATAGTGTGTCTGATAGTGTGTCTGATAGTGTGTCTGTTAGTGTGTCTGATAGTGTGTCTGTTAGTGTGTCTGATAGTGTGTCTGATAGTGTGTCTGATAGTGTGTCTGTTAGTGTGTCTGATAGTGTGTCTGATAGTGTGTCTGATAGTGTGTCTGATAGTGTGTCTGATAGTGTGTCTGATAGTGTGTCTGATAGTGTGTCTGATAGTGTGTCTGATAGTGTGTCTGATAGTGTGTCTGATAGTGTGTCTGATAGTGTGTCTGTTAGTGTGTCTGATAGTGTGTCTGATAGTGTGTCTGATAGTGTGTCTGATAGTGTGTCTGATAGTGTGTCTGTTAGTGTGTCTGATAGTGTGTCTGATAGTGTGTCTGATAGTGTGTCTGATAGTGTGTCTGATAGTGTGTCTGTTAGTGTGTCTGTTAGTGTGTCTGATAGTGTGTCTGATAGTGTGTCTGATAGTGTGTCTGTTAGTGTGTCTGATTAGTGTGTCTGTTAGTGTGTCTGATAGTGTGTCTGATAGTGTGTCTGATAGTGTGTCTGTTAGTGTGTCTGTTAGTGTGTCTGATAGTGTGTCTGATAGTGTGTCTGATAGTGTGTCTGATAGTGTGTCTGTTAGTGTGTCTGATAGTGTGTCTGATAGTGTGTCTGATAGTGTGTCTGATAGTGTGTCTGTTAGTGTGTCTGTTAGTGTGTCTGTTAGTGTGTCTGATAGTGTGTCTGATAGTGTGTCTGATAGTGTGTCTGATAGTGTGTCTGATAGTGTGTCTGATAGTGTGTCTGATAGTGTGTGTCTATGATATGTGAACATATAAGATCAGTATGTGTTGATGAGGCTGTTCCACCTGTGTGTGTGTCTCTCTCAGGTGGGCGAAGGGTGGTGTTCTCCTGGAGGGGATGAGAGACAGTGTGTTTGTGACTACAGCAGACCATTCCTTCCACACCGAGCCTGTCTCCTGCTCAGTCTTTAACGCTGTGGGACACACCAACCTCAGCATTCTGGTCAACGTACACTGTGAGTCTGACCATTAGATAGATTTGATTGTCCTCCGAAAAGGAAATTCATTTCCACAGCTCATGCATTTACATGTGAAGACCAACATCACCCAGACTTGACATTTCTAGTTCCATACCTCCAGATAAACAGGCAGGAGACTGAGACAGCATAGCATATTAGTCTGTCTGTCTGTCTGTCTGTCTGTCTGTCTGTCTGTCTGTCTGTCTGTCTGTCTGTCTGTCTGTCTGTCTGTCTGTCTGTCTTCCTGTGTCTTCCTACTACCGCACCACAGGAGGTTGGTGGCACCTTAATTGGGGAGGACGGGCTCGTGGTAATGGCTGGAGCGGGACAGGTGGAATGGTATCCAATACATCAAACACATGGTTTCCATGGTTTCCACGGTTTCCATGGTTTCCATGTGTTTGACGCCGTTCCATTCACTCTGTTCCAGCCATTATTATGAGCCGTCCTCCCCTCAGCAGCCTCCATTGTACAGTATCAATCATTTTACCTGCAGTTGTGCTGCTCCTGGCTCATCCTCAGGTGAGGTCCCCTCTTCATTAGGTGTTTCGACGATTCTCACTACACCTTCCAAAGGGTGTGATGATTGCGTTGATTAGGCCCGAACTGAACCAGGTGGCTTAACCCCTGCTTCTCCCACTTCAGCCACAGCCAATGTGATGCTCTCTCTACCTTCTGCCCAGCTGTGCGATCTTCTTCCTCTGTGCTCCTTTTACTCTGAGGATACTTAGTGCCCTCCACAGAAACTGACCTGGGAAACCTCTTGCTCCAACCTCCACCGACAGGCCTTCCATTCCCTTGTCTGTACAGTGCCGGGTACTTCCTCAATCCCCTCGTCCTCCCGTGGAACCGTCAGCTCGAGCATTATGATGTTCTTTATGCTCCTCAGCCAGATCAACAGATCTACGGTGTATTCAGAAAGTGTTCAGACCCGTTGACTTTATCCACATTTTGTTACGTTACAGCCTTATTCTGAAACGGATAAAATTGTTGTTGTTTTTTTCTCCCTCACACACACACACAATACCTCATAATGGCAAAGCAAAAACAGGTTTTTACACATTTTTGCAAATGTATGAATAAAAATCCATGGAAATATAACATTTACATAAGTATTCATACCCTTTACTCAGTACTTTGTTGATGCACCTTTGACAGTGATTACAGCATTGAGTCTTCTTGGGTTTGACACTACAAGCTTGGAACACCTGTGTTTGGGGAGTGTCTCCCATTCTTCTCTGCAGATCCTCTCAAGCTCTGTCAGGTTGGATGGGGAGAGTTGCTGCACAGCTAATTTTCAGGTCTCTCCAGAGATGTTCGATCAGGTTCAAGTCCGGGCTCTGGCTGGGCCACTCAAGGACATTCAGAGACTTGTCCTAAAGCCACTCCTGCGTTGTCTTTGTGTGCTTAGGGTCGTTGTCCTGTTGGAAGGGGAACCTTCGCCCCGGTCTGAAGTCCTGAGCACTCTGGAGCAGATTTTCATCAAGGATCTTGCTATACTTTGCTCTGGTCATCTTTCCCTCAATCCTGACTAGTCCCTGCCGCTGAAAAACATTCCTACAGAATGATGCTGCCACCACCATGTTTCACTGTAGGGATGGTGCCAAGTTTTCTCCAGACGTGATGCTTTGAATTGAGGTCAAAGAGTTCAATCTTGGTTTCAGACCAGAGAATCTTGTTTCTCATGGTTTGAGAGTCCTTTAGGTGCCCTTTGGCAAACTTCAAGCTGGCTGTCATGTGCCTTTTACTGAGGAGTGGCTTCCGCCTGGCCACTCTACCATAAAGGCCTAATTGGTAGAATGCTGCAGTTGGTTGTTCTTCTGGAAGGTTCTCCCATCTCCACAGAGGAACTCTAGAGCCCTGTCAGTGACCACCGGGTTCTTGTCACCTCCCTGACCAAGGCCCTTCTCCCTTCTCCCCCGCTCAGTTTTGCCGGGCGGCTAGCTCTAGAAAGAGTCTTGGTGGTTCCAAACTTCTTCCATTTAAGAATGATGGAGGCCACTGTGTTCTTGGGGACCTACAGTGCTGCATAAATGTTTTGGTATCCTTCCCTAAATCTGTGCCTCGACACAATCTTGTCTCTGGGCTCTACGGACAATTCCTTCGATCTCATGCCGGGGTTTTTCTCTGACATTCACTGTCAACTGTGGGACCTTATAAAAACAAGTGTGTGCCTTTCCGAATCATGTCCAATCAATTATATTTTTAATTTACCACAGGACTCCAATCAAGTTGTAGAAACATCTCAAGGATGATCAATGGAAATAGGATGCACCTGAGCCCAATTTCGAGTTTTCGTGTTTTCACTTTGGGGTATTGTGTGTCGATTTTATACCAAAGCTAAATATTTAATACATTTTAGAATAAGACTGTAATGTCACAAAATGTGGAAAAAGTCAAGGGGTCTGAATACCTTCTGAAAGCACTGCATCTACTATGTCTGTCTGTCTGTCTGTCTGTCTGTCTGTCTGTCTGTCTGTCTGTCTGTCTGTCTGTCTGTCTGTCTGTCTGTCTGTCTGTCTGTCTGTCTGTCTGTCTGTCTGTCTGTCTGTCTGTCTGTCTGTCTGTCTACTATACTTGTCTGTCCATCTGTCTCTACAATATACATATATTGGTCCGTCTATATACCTGTCTAACGACTGTATCTGTCTGTCTGTCAGATGGTCCTATCCTGAAGGGGGCGCCCACGCCGATTACGGTGGACATTGACTCTGACGCCAAACTCAACTGCAAGTGGACCGGGAACCCTCCTCTTACACTCACCTGGACCAAGAAGGGCTCTAGCATGGTGAGAACTGACAAGTCCTCTGCTATAGATCCTCGCTTTGGGTCAATTCCTTTTCAATAAAGTCAATTCAGGAAGTGAACTGAAATTATTTTTCTCAATGCTTGTCTATGATCATTTTTGGGAGAAATTGGAATTTCGGTATACCTCCTGAATTTAATGGAATTGAAGTTGAATTGACCCCTACTCTGCTGCTCTCCTGGTCCCAGAAACCCCATATCCTGAAGCCCATATCCTGAAGCCCTTATCCATGCTACAAGTGCTTGAATTGGAGTGAAATAGGTGCTGGATGTAACTTATTTTGGAAGCCGGTACTCTTTACATTTAGTAGTGGTAATCATCATAAGTCAATATTGCCGTTACTCAGCGTTGAACCTTGTCCCTCCTGTACTTCATACTCACTCAGACCCTAAGACTACACCCCCCCTCCGATCCCCTCTAACCCTAAGACTACACCCCCTCCGACCCTAAGACTACCCTCCCCTCCAACCCTAAGACTACCCTCCCCTCTCCAACCCCCCCTAAGTCTCCGACCCCCCCCCTCCAACCCTAAGACTACCCCCCTCCAACCCTAAGACTACCCCCTCCAACCCTAAGACTACCCCCTCCAACCCTAAGACCCCCCTCCAACCCCTACCCCCTCCAACCCTAAGACTACCCTCCAACCTCCCCCCTCCAACCCTAAGACTACCCCCTCCCCCTCTAAGCCTAAGACTACCCCCCTCCGACCCTAAGACTACCCTCCCCCTCCGACCTCCTAAGACTACCCCCATCCAACCCTAAGACTACCCCCCTCCAACCCTAAGACTACCCCCCCTCCAACCCTAAGACTACCCCCCCCTCCAACCCTAAGACTACCCCCTCCAACCATAAGACTACCCCCTCCCCCTCCAACCCTAAGACTACCCCCCCCCTCCAACCCTAAGACTACCCCCTCCAACCCTAAGACTACCCCCTCCAACCCTAAGACTACCCTCCCCTCCCCTAAGACTACTAACCCTAAGACTACCACCCCTCCAACCCTAAGACTACCCCCCTCCAACCCTAACCCTAAGAGTACCCCCTCCAACCCCCCTCCCCTAAGACCCCTACCCCTCTCCAACCCTAAGACTACCCCCTCCAACCTAAGACTCCCCCTCCAACCCCCTCCAACCCTAAGACTACCCCCCTACCTCTAACCTAAGACTACCCCCTCCAACCCTAAGACTACCCCCCCTCCAACCCTAAGACTCCAACCCTAAGACTACCCCCCTCCAACCCTAAGACTACCCCCTCCAACCCTCCAACCTAAAACTACCCCCCCTCCAACCTAAGACTACCCCCCTCCAACCCCTGACCCCCCTCCAACCCTAAGACTACCCCCTCCAAACTTAAGACTACCCCCCTCTAACCCTAAGACTACCCCCTCTCTAACCCTAAGACTACCCCCCCAACCCTAAGACTACCCTACCCCCCAACCCTAAGACTACCACCCCTCCAACCCTAAGACTACCCCCTCCAACCCTAAGACTACCCCCTCTAACCCTAAGACTACCCCCCTCCAACCCTAAGACTACCCCCCTCCAACCATAAGACTACCCCCTCCAACCCTAAGACTACCCCCCTCTAACCCTAAGACTACCCCCCTCCAACCCTAAGACTACCCCCTCCCCCTAAGACTAACCCTAAGACCCCCTCCAACCAAGACTACCCCCTCCAACCCTAAGACTACCCCCTCCAACCCTAGGACTACCCCCCCTCTAACCCTAAGACTACCCCCTCCAACCCTAAGACTACCCCCTCCAACCTTAAGACTACCCCCCATGCCCAGTTGGGTTTTAAACCCTCCTAATGTTGAACTCCTAACCTGTACCATAAATATTTTATTAATGCATTATAGCGAATTAAGAACAACTACAGGAACTTTAATGGAGCCTGCGGCTGTGAAAATCAACATGTTTTATGAATTAAATATCTCTCTCTCTCCTTTTACAACTCGCTTCCATCAAACCTCCCTCCTCGTGTGTGTGTGTGTGTGTGTGTGTGTGTGTGTGTGTGTGTGTGTGTGTGTGTGTGTGTGTGTGTGTGTGTGTGTGTGTGTGTGTGTGTGTGTGTGTGTGTGTGTGTGTGTGTGTGTGTGTGTGTGTGTGTACTGCTCTCAGGTCCTCAGTAACAACGAGGAGCTGGTCCTGAAGTCAGTGAGCCAGGTGGATGCGGGGCAGTATGTGTGTAAGGCCATCGTCCCCAGGATCGGAGTGGGAGAGACTGAGGTCACTCTAACAGTCAACGGTCAGTTACAGCAATGCTGTGTTCAGTACACACACACACACACACGCACGCACGCACACACACACACACACACACACACACACACACGCACGCACAGTGTCACTTCTAACATGAATATCCTTTTGATTCTACTGTTACTACTCCTGGGCCCTGGGACCATGTGAACACATCCTCATTTAAAAGACTAATAATGTTCCACAAGTTTTGCTATCTGTTTATTTATGTATAGGGCTCTGTTTTCTATTACCATTTCATGGTAATCTTTTAGTCCTTTTAGCTTTTTACATTTTTAACTCTTTGCCATTTTGAAGCCTTTTTTCCTATGAATATATTTATTGAAAATAAATTAAAACATTTTGCAGAAACAGTGTATTCTATGGTGCAGAGGGGCAGATGCTCGTTGTCTGCAGTGAGAAGCTGTCTACCGCAGGACTATGTAGTATCATGACATAGAGATCTCATTCCACCATTTTACATGAAACAGTTAAGTGTCTAGTAATTGACTGTTTGTCTGAGTTGCTATTGGCTAAAGAGGTCATTGTAGGTCTCGCCCACTAATTGAGCTAATGAGCTACACCTGTTTAAATGTTTATGGGAGTGTACGAGGGAATGAGAGTGGTAAGCTACGATAGACCAGTGAGGATTATTATTTTATTCTATTAATCTTTTAGTTCTTGTTTTTCCCATTTTAACTCTTTGCCATTTTGAAGCCTTTTTTCTATTTATATATTGAAAATAAATATCAGTTTCAGTTTTTTTAGTAAAAAACTTTTTTTGTGAAGGACATCGGTCATCCCCGTCAACAGGCCCACATTCAAAAAGGGTCTCAGAGTAGAAGTGCTGATCTGGGATCAGGTCCCCTTTGTCAATTTATTACAATCTAAAAAGGCAACAATTATCCTAGATCAGCGCTACTACTCTGAGATGCTAAGGGGACGATTCAGTCGTTATTCAATCTCCACCCCAAAGGAATAACTGATGAATATCATGCTATTCTCATGCTTAAGTTCAATGTCAGAATTACAGTAGAGAGAGAAAAGTGCATAATAAGGGAATCACATTCCATTCCCCCGAGTTTAACTCAAGTCAGAATTCCCCCCCTAAATGAATACAGGCCCTGATACTATCTACTATGTTACAACTAGATGGTCATTTGCTGTGAATAAACATGGTGGGACTTTCTTTAAGTGTTTACATGAGTTTTTGTGTCAGTTGGTTTGGTGTATCTAGCTTGAACGTTGGTTTGGTGTATCTAGCTTGAACGTTGGTTTGGTGTATCTAGCTTGAACGTTGGTTTGGTGTATCTAGCTTGAACGTTGGTTTGGTGTATCTAGCTTGAACGTTGGTTTGGTGTATCTAGCTTGAACGTTGGTTTGGTGTATCTAGCTTGAACGTTGGTTTGGTGTATCTAGCTTGAACGTTGGTTTGGTGTATCTAGCTTGAACGTTGGTTTGGTGTATCTAGCTTGAACGTTGGTTTGGTGTATCTAGCTTGAATGTTGGTTTGGTGTATCTAGCTTGAATGTTGGTTTGGTGTATCTAGCTTGAACGTTGGTTTGGTGTATCTAGCTTGAACGTTGGTTTGGTGTATCTAGCTTGAACGTTGGTTTGGTGTATCTAGCTTGAACGTTGGTTTGGTGTATATAGCTTGAACGTTGGTTTGGTGTATCTAGCTTGAACGTTGGTTTGGTGTATATAGCTTGAACGTTGGTTTGGTGTATCTAGCTTGAACGGTTCAACAGTTACTGTTGGTTAGTTATTTTACGCTCATTTATACACAGTTACGTAGTTATAGCTGTCACGACTAGTCAAGGTGGGTGGAATCAGGCGCAGAGAGCAAATAGTGAATAAAGGTTTTATTCTCCGGTGAACAACCATAAACACGGACAACCCAAAAATACAAACAACAGGGTGAAAAATATCCAAAACAGGAAATAACAGACAAACCGGAGAAATAAAACACAAAAACACCGACGGCCGAAACGAAATGACAAAAACAAACAATCCCGCACAAAACAAGGGCGGGACAACCTACATTATATACAGATACTAATAAACTAACACACAGGACGGGACAACCTACATTATATACAGATACTAATTAACTAACACACAGGACGGGACAACCTACATTATATACAGATACTAATTAACTAACACACAGGTGAAAACAATCAGACCAAACCAACAGATAACGGAAAAGGGATCGGTAGTGGCTAGTAGGACGGTGACGACGACCGCCGAGCACCACCTGAACGGGCAGGAGAGCCAACCTCGGCGGAAGTCGTGACAATAGCTGGTGCAGATTTTTAAGAATTTGAAGTTAGGATAGGCAGAATGTTTTAAACTTTGTTTTGTAGCTTAATTAAGGACCATTTTGAATAGTTACTTCTGTATTCCGTGGTTCTCATTCAAACCCATGTTAATTTATGAAATGTATTCATGATTATGCATTGGTTTCCATAGCAATGGCTACGTTTGGGCTGCTCGGTGACGAGACATGAGAGAGCTGTTAGCTGGCGTTAGCTAGCGGCTTTCCGTCACTTTAAACTCTGACCAACAGCTGTCATTTTTTATTGGTAACAGATCATTCTGTTCTGAGACCAGATTTAAATAGTATAGAAGTAGACCAAGATTTTTATACCCTCTAACGCCAGATGTACACTGCACGATTTTCAAAACAAAAGACGGGATCAGTAGCCCTCAATAGGTCTCTGACCGGCTCACATGAATCAGGCGTCGGGGACAGCCACACAACTCGAGTAGGCAACAGCATGGGGATTTTGTCTCCGATCTCTAAAATGTGTCTGGGACAGCTAAATCGTATAGTGCACACCCAGGTTTTTGTCTAAAGTGCTGCGAAAATTGTACAAATTTCAGTTGTTTGAAATATGTATGTGGTTACTAAAAAAGGTGTATTATTAGATTATTATTATTATTATTATTATTATTAGATGATATTGGTATCAGATATTTTTTGTTACGATTTTCAGATTTGAGTAACAGAGAAGCAGGGGGAGATTTTATACCCCCTAACTTTTTTGGGAAAGTGGTCAAAATTCACTGCTATGTGTCAAAAGTGACATTATGTACAGTGAATAGAATATCATGTTGGGAGTGATGATGTCACAATGGGCCCTATAGAATCCAGAGGGAATCCCATGAAAGTGGATGAAGGACAAAAAGCTTAATAGTTGAAAAAGTATCAAATATATATATATATGAACAATTGAACGTTTGAATGACGTTTCTAGCTTCAACGGTGTAAAAGGACGAGCGTGTTAAAGAAAGACACTAATAATAAGAACCATGACGAAGATTTAAACGACTAATTACCTCTTCCACCACTCAATCTCCACTCATTATCAGACGTTCTGTCATGACTGGAGTGTATATAGCTGAAATGACATCCTATCTGTCTCTTCCCCCCAGGCCCTCCCATCATCTCCAGCGAACCAGTCCAGTACGCAATGAGAGGGGAGAGAGGGGAGGTCAAGTGCTACATTGCCAGCACCCCTCCACCTGACAAGATTGTGAGTGAAGTGAATTCTGGGAAATTTCCTGGGAAATATCTGTAACACTTTATAACAACTTTAATGTATATCCCTTTATAAAAATCTTATAAATGTTTTGTATATGTTATAATTGCTTGTGAATTGTAAGGCTTTGTAAGTACATTCAGATCAAAGACAAGAGAGAGAGAATGAATGAGAACTGTACTGATGTTAAGGGGTTGTGTGAGAGGGGATGACATAAAGTTGATGGATATTGTGAGAGAGGGGATGACACGAGGTTGATGGATATTGTGAGAGAGGGGATGACACGAGGTTGATGGATAGTGTGAGAGGGGAATGACATGAGGTTGACAGATCGAGTGTGAGAGGGGGACGACATGAGGTTGATGGATATTGTGAGAGAGAGGATGACATGAGGTTGATGGATATTGTGAGAGAGGGGATGACATGAGGTTGATGGATATTGTGAGAGAGAGGATGACATGAGGTTGATGGATATTGTGAGAGAGGGGATGACATGAGGTCGATGGATATTGTGAGAGGGGGACGACATGAGATTGACGGATCAAGTGTGAGAGGGGGACGACATGAGGTTGATGGACAGTGTGGGAGGGGGGATAACATGAGGTTGATGGACAGTGTGGGAGGGGGGATAACATGAGGTTGATGGACAGTGTGCGAGGGGGACGACATGAGGTTGATGGATAGTGTGAGAGGGGGATGACATGAGGTTGATGGACAGTGTGCGAGGGGGACGACATGAGGTTGATGGACAGTGTGCGAGGGGGACGACATGAGGTTGATGGATAGTGTGAGAGGGGGATGACATGAGGTTGACGGATCAGGTGTGAGAGGGGAGGGGAGATCGTCGAGTAAAATCCTGTACCTTTCAGCGTCAATTATCCACGACAACAGCAGAGAGACATGAAACTAATCTGTGGTTGAAAAAAAAAGAAAGTCCTCCACTCCATTTGTAGTGCCTGTGTCCCAAATGACACCCTTTCCCCTTTATAGTGCACTACTTTTGACCAGAGGTCCGATCAAAGGTAGTGTGCTATCGGATGCTATTGGGATTGAGCCAGTGAGTACCCGGAGCGTATAATGTGATACGACGTTATGGTTTTAGCTTAACGCAGAGACACAAGACCTATTAAATATGAAGCAGGGTGCTGTGTGAGTGTCAGAAAGTAGACCGGGGTGGGGTGGGGGAGTAGGGGGGAAGGGGAGCGGAGGGGATGAGTTAAAATCTTTCGTTTCTTTTTCCTCCCCCATCTCCAGCCAATTTGCCTTTTTCTTTTTTGGGGGGGGGGTTAAAAGGTACATTAGCACAACATGTGGGCCGCTGCATATTTCATATATTCACACTCCATATTTAATAGTGTAACTACTTCAACAGATTTAAAGTAGAAAAACCTGCTAGACTCTTTATTGCTCATGTACACCTGCCTCAGCCCGGTGTGTGTGTGTGTGTGTGTGTGTGTGTGTGTGTGTGTGTGTGTGTGTGTGTGTGTGTGTGTGTGTGTGTGTGTGTGTGTGTGTGTGTGTGTGTGTGTGTGTGTGTCTGTGTCTGTGTGTGTGTCTGTGTGTGTGTGTGTGTCTGTGTGTGTGTGTATACGCCTCTCTATACAGTATAAAGATGTTTTGTTATTGTGTTTTGGCGCTTCCTTCAGACGGTAAGGAAATCAGAAGGGAACGGTAGACGAGGGGATTGAACCCGTTTCCGATAGTCAAGTCATATATGACAAATGCTCAACCAGGACTCTGCACTTTTCTATTCTCCATTTGACTCCCTAATTGTGTGTGTGTGTGTGTGTGTGTGTGTGTGTGTGTGTGTGTGTGTGTGTGTGTGTGTGTGTGTGTGTTTCCCTCCAGGTGTGGGCGTGGAAGGAGAACGTGTGGGAGAAGGAGAAGGGGACTCTGTTGGAGAGGTACACGGTGGAGCAGAGTAAACCTCACTCCCAGGGAGGAGCTGTTCTCTCCACCCTCACCATCAACAACGTCATGGAGTCTGACTTCCACTCTCCGTACAACTGCACCGCCTGGAACTCCTTCGGACCCGGGACCATGATCATCACCCTGGAGGAGAAAGGTATGTCTTAATTAAAGGGGCAATCTTGGTACATTCTTCTTTATAACTGAAGAATGATATAGCCATTGATTCTTGAAAAGGGGGGTGGCACATACTTCTCTGAGACGTTTACTGGCAAAGATTTCAGTATTGAATAGTATGGGAAAGTTTTGGTATTTACATTTTTTACATTTTTCTATTGAACCTTTATAGGTTAAATAAACAGGTAGGCCAGTTGAGAACAAGTTCTCATTTACCACTGTGACCTGGACAAGATAAAGAAAAGCAGTTCGACACATACAACAACACAGAGTTACACATGGAATAAACAAAACATAGTCAATAATACAATAGAGCAAAAATAAATAAATAAATAAAACAAAAAGTCTATATACAGTGAGTGCAAATGAGGTAAGATAAGGGAGTTAAGGCAATAAATAGGCCATGGTGGTGAAGTAATTACAATATAGCAATTAAACACTGGAATGGTAGATGTGTAGGAGATGAATGTGCAAGTAGAGATACTGGGGTGCAAAGGAGCAAGATAAATACATAAATACAGCATGGGGATGAGGTAGGTAGGTCGATGGGCTGTTTACAGATGGGCTATGTACAGGTGCAGTGATCTGTGAGCTGCTCTGACAGCTGGTTCTTAAAGCTAGTGAGGGAGATGGGAATCTCCAGCTTCAGTGATTGTTGCAGTTCGTTCCAGTCAGTGGCAGCAGAGAACTGGAAGGAAAGGCGACCAAAGGAGGAATTAGCTTTGGGGGTGACCAGTGAGATATACCTGCTGGAGCTCGTGCTATGAGTGGGTGCTGCTATGGTGACCAGTGAGCTGAGGTAAGGTGGGGCTTTACCTAGCAGAGACTTGTAGATAACCTGTAGCCAGTGGGTTTGGTGACGAGTATGAAGCGAGGGCCAACCAACGAGAGCGTACAGGTCGCAGTGGTGGGTAGTGTATGGGGCTTTGGTGACAAAACGGATGGCACTGTGATAGACTGTATCCAATTTCCTGAGTAGAGTGTTGGAGGCTATTTTATAGATGACATCGCCTAAGTCGAGGATCGGTAGGATGGTCAGTTTTACGAGGGTATGTTTGGCAGCATGAGTGAAGGATGCTTTGTTGCGATATAGGAAGCCGATTTCTAGATTTAATTTTGGATTGGAGATGCTTAATGTGAGTCTGGAAGGAGAGTTTACAGTCTAACCAGACACCTAGGTATTTCTAGTTGTCCACGTATTCTAAGTCAGAGCCGTCCAGAGTCATGATGCTGGACAGGCGAGTAGCTGCGGGCAGTGATCGATTGAAAAGCATGCATTTAGTTTTACTTGCTTTTTAAGAGCAGTTGGAGGCCACAGAAGGAGAGTTGTATGGCATTGAAGCTTGCCTGGAGGGTTGTTAACACAGTGTCCAAAGAAGGGCCAGAAGTATACAGAATGGTGTCGTCTACGTAGAGGTGGATCAGAGAATCACCAGCAGCAAGAGTGACATCATTGAGAAGAGAGTCGGCCTGAGAATTTAACCCTGTCGCACCCCCATAGAGGCTGCCAGGGGTCCGGACAACAGGCCCTCCGATTTGACACACTGAACTCTGTCTGAGAAGTAGTTGGTGAACCAGGCGAGGCAATCATTTGGCAATCATTTGAGAAACCAAGGCTGTCGAGTCTGCCAATAAGAATGTGGTGATTGACAGAGTCGAAAGCCTTGGCCAGGTCGATGAATACGGCTGCACAGTAATGTCTCTTATCGATGGCGGTTATGATATCATTTAGGACCTTGAGCGTTGCTGAGATGCACCCATGACCAGCTCTGAAACCAGATTGCATAGTGGAGAAGGTACGGTGGGATTCGAAATGGTCGGTAATCTCTTTGTTAACTTGGCTTTCGAAGACCTTAGAGAGACAGGGTAGGATAGATATAGGTCTGTAGCAGTTTGGGTCTACAGTGTCACCCCCTTTGAAGAGGGGGATGACCGCCGCAGCTTTCTAATCTTTGGGAATCCCACACAATACAAAAGAGAGGGTGAACAGGCTAGTAATAGGGGTTGCAACAATTTCGGCAGATAATTTTATAAAGAGAGGTTCCAGATTGTCTAGCCTGGCTGATTTGTAGGGGTCCAGATTGTCTAGCCCGGCTGATTTGGAGGGGTCCAGATTTTTCCAGCTCTTTCAGAACATCAGCTATCTGGATTTGGGTGAAGGAGAAATGGTGGGTGCTTTGGCGGGTTGCTGTGGAGGGTGCCGGGCAGTTGACCGGGGTAGGGGTAGCCAGGTGGAAAGCATGGCCAGCCGTAGAGAAATGCTTATTGAAATTCTCAATTATAGTGGATTTATCGGTGGTAACAGTGTTTCCTCGCCTCAGAGCAGTGGGCAACTGGGAGGAGGTGTTCTTATTCTCCATGGACTTTACAGTGTCCCAGAACTTTTTTGAGTTTGTACTACAGGATGCAAATTTCTCTTTGAAAAAGCTATCCTTAGCTTTCCTAACTGCCTGTGTATATTTGTTCCTAACTTCCCTGAAAAGTATAACCATGTCTCTCTGTCTCTCTTGTCTGTCTGTACAGAGATAGTACTAATAGTATGGGAAATGTTTGGTATAACCATGTCTGTTTGTCTGTCTGTACAGATATAGTACCAGTGGGGATTATAGCTGGTGGAACAGTGGGATCCTCCATCCTGCTCCTGATCTTTCTCCTGGCTCTGGCCTTCTACCTCTACCGCCAACGGAAAGGCAGTGAGTCGTGTACCAACCAGATACTACTCCCTCCCTCTGCATGCAACATGTTTGTGGGTCGTGTTCCAACTGGCTCCCTATTCCCCCCACAGGGCTCTGGTCAAAAGTCATGCCCTATACATTTATGGGGAATAGGGGACAGGGGACAGGGTATAGGGGACAGGGGACAGGGGATAGGGGATAGGGGACAGGGGACAGGGGATAGGGGATAGGGGGCAGGGGGCAGGGGATAGGGGACAGGGGACAGGGGACAGGGGACAGGGGGGGACAGGGGACAGGGGACAGGGGACAGGGGACAGGGGACAGGGAACAGGGGACTGGGGATAGGGGAAAGGGGACAGGGGACAGGAGACAGGGGATAGGGTGCCATTTGGGATGCATGTGGGTGTGGCTGTGTGTGGTTGCATGTGGGTGTGGCTGTGTGTGGATGCATGTGGGTGTGGCTGTGTGTGGATACATGTGAGTGTGGCTGTGTGTGGATACATGTGGGTGTGGCTGTGTGTGGATGCATGTGGGTGTGGCTGTGTGTGGATACATGTGGGTGTGGCTGTGTGTGGATGCATGTGGTTGTGGCTGTGTGTGGATACATTTGGGGCTGTGTGTGGATGCATGTGGTGTGTGGCTGTGTGGCTGGTGTGCATGTGGGTGTGGCTATGTGTGGATGCATGTGAGTGTGGCTGTGTGTGGATGCATGTGGGTGTGGCTGTGTGTGGATGCATGTGGGTGTGGCTGTGTGTGGATGCATGTGGGTGTGGCTGTGTGTGGATGCATGTGGGTGTGGCTGTGTGTGGATGCATGTGGGTGTGGCTGTGTGTGGATGCATGTGGGTGTGGCTATGTGTGGATGCATGTGGGTGTGGCTGTGTGTGGATGCATGGGGTGTGGCATGTGGGTGTGGCTATGTGTGGATGCATGTGGGTGGCTGGCTGTGTGTGGATGCATGTGGGTGTGGCTATGTGTGGATGCATGTGGTGTGGCTGTGTGTGGTGGGTGTGGCTATGTGTGGATGCATGTGGGTGTGGCTGTGTGTGGATGCATGTGGGTGTGGCTGTGTGTGGATGCATGTGGGTGTGGCTGTGTGTGGATGCATGTGGGTGTGGCTGTGTGTGGATACATGTGGGTGTGGCTGTGTGTGGATACATGTGGGTGTGGCTGTGTGTGGATGCATGTGGGTGTGGCTGTGTGTGGATGCATGTGGGTGTGGCTATGTGTGGATGCATGTGAGTGTGGCTGTGTGTGGATGCCATTCATATAGTTATTCACAATGTACTGTGTAACCACAAATAGTCACGTGTTTATTCATGATCGCTTATTTAAAACTGAATAAGAATGACTTGTTTTCTCTCTCTTTTGTTGTACTGTAGATCTAAACGTTGATCCAAAAGTACTGTTATTCAGATGTCTGTCCCACTTTAAACGAACAACAGCTTATAAAGGCTTCATATAGCATACATAAAGTCTTCATAAGCGCTCTGTTAGGCGCTTCATGAGTCATCTGTCTTGTTCTGGTTCCAGGTCGTCGTGGGGTCACTCTGGGGAAGCCGGACATCAAGGTGGAGACAGTCAACAAGGAGACACATAGTCTGGAGGAGGAATCGGGCAGTGTTTCCACGGCAACGCGCATGGTCAAGGCCATGTATTCCGTGAGTACCCAACACCCACCGCTATGAGTCAAATCAAATCAAATCAAACATTATTTAAAGTGCAATGGCTTAGAACCAATAGAACCAACCTGAACCTCTAGTGTTGCAGTTCCTTTTTTTTCTTAATTTAAAATATAGCAACAGACTTCATGGTAAAACAATCAAATGAAGCATTAAGGGGGGGGGGCATCTGTTCTCTGTTGCCTTAGACTTCACAGACTGAGGTTGTGTTCCAAGTGGATGCACTACATAGCGCACTACATCTAACTGAAAGAAGTGCACTATAAAGGGAATAGGGTGCCATTTGACAAACCCTTAGACTTCTCTCAGACTGAGGAACACCTGCACTAGGCTACACTGAGAAAGCTCTATATAAGATGGGACTAATGCCACGGGCCAAATGGGTTGTCATTTGAAATACAGCTATTATAACTGTTTAAGACATAAATTGTTCTAGAAGCTAGAAGGTGCTGAAGCCTTTAGTTGTTGTTTGAGAGTAAAACCACGGGATTGAATTCACCTTCATGTGCTTCACCATGGTCCTGTTACATCTTCAACTCACCAAACATTTGTCAAACAACATTTTCATCAAATGAATACCTGATATTCTGTTTTCCTCTTCCCTCCCACCTCTCTCTCTCTCTCTCTCTCCCTTCCTCTCTCTCTCTGTCTCTCTGTCTCTCTCTCTCTGTGTGTGTTTTGTTGTTTGATGGTTTAGTTTCTACCCTCTGTCTCCCTCTCTCCCTCCACTCAGCCATTCAAAGACGATATGGATCTGAAGCAGGACCTGCGCAGTGAGCTCGATACCCGCGAGGAATACGAACTCAAGGTGAGTAAACTCTCTCTCTGCTACTCACTTCATACCCTCCTACATCAAACCAACAAACTCCTCATATGTACAGTACATACAACACAATACGCAACAACATATCACACAAAATACTAATACTAACTACCTCACACCTTAGATATGCTAACACCTCAGATATGCTAACACCTCAGATATGCTAACACCTCAGATATGCTAACACCTCAGATATGCTAACACCTCAGATATGCTAACACCTCAGATATGCTAACACCTCAGATATGCTAACACCTCAAATTGGAACACTCTTGCATGTAATAAGAAAAAAGCTCACTATCACCTCATCCCTATTCTACAACAATACAACACACAACATGACTACATCACACCTCAAATATGCCCAAACAGGGTTGGGGTGAATTCCAATTGGAGGCAGTCAATTCAGGAAGTAAACTGAAATTCCAATTCAATAATTGAAAAGATGTCATTCATTTTCAATGACTACATTTTATTATTTTAAATGTAAATCACTTTCTGAATGCACTGCCTTTAATTAGAATTGCCCCCAACCCTGACCACACCTCAAATTCAAACCCATGTAAAAATCACTCGCTATTCCCTCATTATGTTTGTCCTTAGGACCCAACGAACGGCTACTATAACGTCCGTGCGACCACCCACGACGAGGCCAGGCCGTCCTCCCGCTCCATGCTGTACCAGGGAGAGTTCCGGACCTCCAACCCTCCAGGGGGAGCTACAGGTGCTACCTCCAGTGGCCCAGCAGGGGGTCCCGGAGGGGCGGTGGCTGCAGGAGCGGTCCCAGGAGTCCCAGGGTCAAGGGCAGGGTGCTATGACCCCAGACCTCCATCCAGGATGTCTCACACCAACTACCCCCAGTTCAACACCTTCACCAGGGCGGGCCCGAGCCAAGTCCCGCCCACCAACCACCCCGCCCACCCCTCCCACCCCGCCCATCCTGCCTCACAGACCACCGACTTCCCCGGAGACTGCGGACTATTGGACAACAACAGTCAGCTGACCTATGACAACTATGGCTATCCCGCCCAGTACCCTACCTATCGGGTGGGCTTTGCCCCGCCCCTGGAAGGAGGGCCGGCCTATGAGGTCTACCCAACTGGACAAGGGGTGGGACCAGGGCCAGTGCAAGGACCAGTCCAAGGCCAAGGCCCATGTCCGGGTCCTGAAACTGTGCTGGGGAATTATGGGACCACCCGCTTCTCTTACACTTCTCCTCCTAGTACTGACTACTCTCCTCCTGGTACTGACTACTCTCCTCCTGCTACTGACTACTCTCCTCCTGCTACTGACTACTCTCCTCCTGGTACTGAGTACAACCAGAGACACACTCAGAGGATGCAGACACACGTGTGAGAGAGATGGATTCTGTAATACATAGTGATACTTGTTTTCATACATGCGTACATACATATAAACACAGCCACACACACAAACACACACACTTGTTGGAGAGATACATTTATTCTTTCTAAGCTTTCTTTATCGCATACATACACACACTAACAAACGCAAACAATCTGACACAGTCTCTCTCAATCTTCAGCTCCAAGAGGGGAGACATGACAAAAGAAAGAGAGGCTGAAAGTTCTTTTCTTAAACTAGGTGGGGATTCAGCAGAGTTTGATTACTTACATGCTAATTGACAGCGTCCAGATCCATCTCTTCTCTATTGGACTCTCCACCCCTCTCTCTTTCCTCTCACACAATCTCTGTATATAATATCAGTGGGGTAGATCATTTTAACCTTAGTATAACCTTGTATAAACGTACTGTGTACAGATACAGCTGCTGAACTTTTCTCCTTATTATACACCCTCTTACACTCCTTTAAATTCACAGGAACACACACACACACACACACACACACACACACACACACACACACACACACACACACACACACACACACACACACACACACACACACACACACACACACACACACCCTCTTACACTCTGTTAAATTCACAGAAACACACACTTACATGCCTTTAAATTCACAGAAACACACACACAACCTGTTACACGTTGAAAGAGACAGTGTTGCGTCCCAGCGGTGCTCAGGCAAGGCGACAGCTTGTTCTCTGTATGTGGAGCTCTTTTTAACATGCTTCTTCTCCATGCTGCCACAAACTGCTCCACCGGCATGGCCTTAGGGCTTCAAGAAGTGAATGAAAGGGAAATATGGGGGTGTCTCCCAAATTTCACCATATTCCCTATGTAGTGCACTACTTTTGACTAAGGCTCATAGGGCTCTGGTTAAAACTAGTGCACTATATAGTAAATAGGGTGTCATTTGGGACACAGACAAAGGCATCATGGCATAACAGCCATTACACCAATATTGCGATTTGACATCTGACAAGATAGAGGAAGAATGACCTTGTGCTTGACACCTAGAAGGTACAGTGAGGTAACTCTAACCATGGTGACCGTGAGGTACCTCTCTCCATGGTAACAGTGAGGTGTATGTGTGGACTGTATGGACAATGAAATAGGGTTTTGTATACAGTATACCACTTACAGTATGTTGAGCAACCTATAGGGGAAGAACAGAGCTGTAGCTTCTTCAAAGGCTTCTCCCTCCTCCTCTGTATTTTCTATCTCATCGCAGTACATATCTACCCCACATGTCACTCATCTGAGGTTAATATGATGTGTTTGGGAAGCAGGGGAAAGAGCTTTTGTAATAAAATGAATCTTTACATTTTGTACAAATTCCCCCAACCCCCAACCTTCAAATAGTATTGTATGTGTCTCTGTCACTTGCACAGTAGAGTAGCTCTTTCCCCATATTTATACCTAAATAGAAGAACAAGAAGCAACAAAAAAAACAACACATTCAGAAAAGTTTGATAGTATTTTTATAAGGGGGTTGCAGACCAAAGGTTCAGAGGTTTGGGTGACATTCACTTTACAATTCAATGTTCTGAGGTTTCTGTGTCCAGTTTCATTCACTGAGTTTATGTTCTGAGGCTTCTGTGTCCAGTTTCATTCACTGAGTTTCTATCTGGTCATGTTGTTGTTGTTGTAGACTAAGACTGCGTCCCAAATGGCACCCTGTCCTCTATATAGTGCACGACTTTTGACCAGAGCCCTACGGGCTCACTGGCTCACCATAGAGCTCTTGTCAAAAGTAGTGTACTATATAGGGAATAGGGTGCCTTTTGGGATGTAGTCATGATGGTGTAGTCTTGAAACTAAAGCATCAAACTTGTAGTTTGATGCTGGCAATGGTGCACTTTTGAGATTGGCGCTGAGTGACCAATGCTGGTACTGTCTGTCCACAGTGGCCTGTACGTATGATATAATATTTGGTACTTTGCTTTACCCCATCTGGTATTGGGCACAGTGCTCTATAGTGGTGGATGTGAAGGCCTACACACAGTGGCTCTGTAGCTGTGGGTAAACTCTGATCATGCAATTCACCATCATTATTTCACCTCGGTACGCTAATGCATAGAATGACATATAGAACCCATACATAACATATTGGATCTTTGTGCCCTATTCTCTATATATGGGCTCCCGAGTGGCGTAGCAGTCTAAGGCACTGCATCTCAGTGCAAGAGGCGTCACTACAGTCCCTGGTTCGAATCCAGTCTGTATCACACCCGGCTGTGATTGGGAGTCCCATAGGGCAGCGCACAATTGGCCCAGCGTCTTTTGTGTTTGGCCGGTGTAGGCCGTCATTGTAAATAAGAATTTGTTCTCAACTGACTTGCCGAGTTAAATTAATAAATATATACAGTTGAAGTCAGAAGTTTACATACACCTTAGCCAAAAACATTTAAACTCAGTTTTTCACAATTCCTGCCATTTAATCCTGGTTTAAATTCCCTGTCTTAGGTCAGTTAGGATCAGCACTTTATTTTAAGAATGGGAAATGTCAGAATAATAGTAGATAGAAGGATTTATTTCAGCTTTTATTTCTTTCATCACATTCCCAGTGGGTCAGAAGTTTACATACACTCAATTAGTACTTGGTAGCCTTGCCTTTACATTTTTTAACTTGGGTCAAACGTTTCGGGTAGCCCTCCACAAGCTTCCCACAATAAGTTGGGTGAATTTTGGCCCATTCCTCCTGACAGAGCTGGTGTAACTGAGCCAGGTTTGTAGGCCTCCTTGCTCACACATGCTTTTTCAGTTCTGCCCACAAATTTTCAATAGGATTGAGCTCAGGGCTTTGTGATGGCCACTCCAATACCTTGACATTGTTGTCCTTAAGCCATTTTGCCACAACTTGGGGTCATTGTCCATTTTGGAAGACCCATCTGCAACCAAGCGTTAACTTCCTGACTGATGTCTTGAGATGTTGCTTCAATATATCCACATAATTTACCCTCCTCATGATGACATCTATTTTGTGACATGCACCACTCCCTACTGCAGCAAAGCACCCCCACAACATGATGCTGTCACCCCCGTGCTTCAAAGTTAGGATGGTGTTCTTCGGCTTGCAAGCCTCCCCCTTTTTCCTCCAAACATAACGATGGTCATTATGGCCAAACAGTTCTATTTTTGTTTCATCAGACCAGAGGACATTTCTCCAAAAAGTAGGATCTTTGTCCCCATGTGCAGTTGCAACCAGTAGTCTGGCTTTTTTTATGGCGGTTTTGGAGCAGTGGCTTCTTCCTTGCTGAGCGGCCTTTCAGGTTATGTCGATATAGGACTCGTTTTACTGTGGATATACTGTAGATACGTGTGTACCTGTTTCCTCCAGCATCTTCACAAGGTCCTTTGCTGTTGTTCTGGGATTGATTTGCACTTTTCGCACCAACGTACGTTCATCTCTAGGAGACAGAACGCATCTCCTTCCTGAGCGGTATGATGGCTACGTGGTCCCATGGTTTTTATACTTGCGTATTAACGTGGTACCTTCAGTCAAAATTGCTCTCAAGGATGAACCAGATTTGTGGAGGTCTATCATTTTTTTCTGAGGTCTTAGCTGATTTCTTTTGATTTTCACATGATGTCAAGCAAAGAGGCACTGAGTTTGAATGTAGGCCTGGAAATACATCCACAGGTACACCTCCAATTGACTCAAATTATGTTAATTATCCTATCAGAAGCTTCTAAAGCCATGACATCATTTTCTGGAATTTTCCAAGCTGTTTAAAGGCACAGTCAACATAGTGTATGTAAACTTCTGACCCACTGGAATTGTGATACAGTGAATTATAAGTGAAATAATCTGTCTGTAAACAATTGTTGGAAAAAGTACTTGTGTCATGCACAAAGTAGATGTCCTAACTGACTTGCCAAAACTATAGTTTGTTAACAAGAAATGTGTGGATTGGTTGAAAAACAAGTTTTAATGATTCCAACCTATGTGTATGTAAACTTCCAACTTCAACCGTATATATAGTGTTTCGATCAGAGCCCTATGGGTCCTTATCAAAAGTAGTCCACTATATAGGGAATAGGGTTCCATTTGGTTTGTAACTATAATGTTGCTGCCAACCACGGATCAGAGCCGTCAGAACTCCCTCTTTGATCTCTGTTTCTACCGGGGTCCTGTTGACTTTCTTCTTTATACCTTTTCTTCCAAATCTCACCTTTTCTTCCAGATCTCACCTTTTCTCCCAAATCTCACCTTTTCTTCCAGATCTCGCCTTTTCTCCCAAATCTCACCTTTTCTTCCAGATCTCACCTTTTCTCCCAGATTTCACCTTTTCTTCCAGATCTCGCCTTTTCTCCCAAATCTCACCTTTTCTTCCAGATCTCACCTTTTCTCCCAGATTTCACCTTTTCTTCCAGATCTCACCTTTTCTCCCAGATTTCACCTTTTCTTCCAGATCTCACCTTTTCTCCCAGATCTCACCTTTTCTTCCAGATCTCGCCTTTTCTTCCAGATCTCACCTTTTCTTCCAGATCTCACCTTTTCTCCCAGATCTCACCTTTTCTTCCAGATCTCGCCTTTTCTTCCAGATCTCACCTTTTCTTCCAGATCTCACCTTTTCTCCCAGATTTCACCTTTTCTCCCAGATTTCACCTTTTCTTCCAGATCTCACCTTTTCTTCCAGATCTCGCCTTTTCTTCCAGATCTCACCTTTTCTTCCAGATCTCACCTTTTCTCCCAGATTTCACCTTTTCTCCCAGATTTCACCTTTTCTCCCAGATCTCACCTTTTCTTCCAGATCTCACCTTTTCTCCCAGATTTCACCTTTTCTCCCAGATCTCACCTTTTCTTCCAGATGAAAACATAGGAGTAGATTAGAGATTATAGCTAGCTGTAAATAAACATCTTTTTGACAGGTTGGCCCTCTGTTCAAAAGATATAACTTCCTACATAAACTCAATTTTATTCGTTCCTCATCCACCATTTTATAATTTCATCAAATGCCTTCCACATATGAAGTCAGTATTATAGTTGTCATATTACATTCATGGTGTTATTATGTCATCAATGAAGGTGACACTAGGGTGTTTAAACTTTTATACACGTCCTGTATCGTTTACTTGTTGTCTGTGTAGGCCTCTGTTTCTAACGGGGGTTTCCAACCTATTCCCTATATAGTGCACTGCTTTTCACCAGGGCACATAGGAATCTGGTGAATAGTAGTGCACTATTTATGGAATAGGGTGCCATTTGGGACTAGCCTCAGACAAAGGGAGTGGTGATACACTTACATGACCAAAATTAATGCACAATTAGGCCACACCAGATGGGACAGATGTCTATCCTACCCAGGCCTAACCCAGGTCTCAGTGGACAGTACTAAGGTGCTCTGAGCTGTTCTCTGCTATCTCTGACCAGGATTTATTTACATACGTTGTTTGGAAGCAGTCTCAGGCCGGGATTCAATCCCAGGAGCCTTAGAGAGCAGCGCACTAGTGTAAAGGCATTTTTCCCAGATGCTCGCAGCGATTGGATTCACGATAAATGAGTGTATAGTTTGAGCGTATTAATACATTTTTTAAAGTATGCTTTGCTTCACAACACATCTTGGATTGAATCCCGGTTATGTTGTGTTATGAATCTCTAATCTAATGGGAGTCAAAAGACAAAACAACAGAAATGAACAAAGCAGACAAACCAATGCAGCAGCCATTTGTGTTTACAGTACAACTGTGTGTATGCGTGACCTCTGACCCTGGTGTTTTGAGCAGTGTGTGTGTGTGTGTGTGTGTGTGTGTGTGTGTGTGTGTGTGTGTGTGTGTGTGTGTGTGTGTGTGTGTGTGTGTGTGTGTGTGTGTGTGTGTGTGTGTATAGAAAGGGGACGTTGGGCTGTGAAAACATGGGGAAAGCGAAAGATGGAGAGACTGAGAGAGAGAGAGTGACTGGTTATGTCCTAAATTGTACCCTATTCCTTACCAAGTGCAATAATTCTGTCTAGAATCCTATGGGCCCTGGTCAAAACCGTTGCCCTATATAAGGAATAGGATGCCATTTGGGATGTAATCATGGAGCCATCATGTGGCCATAGGACATGAAGAATGAGCCGACTGAGTCCAATCATTCTTCATGCCGCTGTTGAATTAACAGAGGGCTCCAAATACGTCCATTATTGACACAAATGGAACCCTATAGATGTAGGATATTAATTTGAGCCAGTTTGCTAGAGCAGGAAAATAATCCTGCAGCAACAGGAAATGTGAATTATAATTAATGGACATTTTTGTTGTAGGGGTTGATAATGTTTTCGTTGGGGCAAATCAAGTCAGACATTTTACAGTGGAAATTACAAACTTTAGTAGTCTTTTTAACCTCAAATACACTACAAGTTTGCATTTTCTGCTGTGCGGGAAAATTCCCAGCAATAAAAGAGTGATCAAATTACAAACTACATCTGTATTCCCAATATAGTGTTGACCAGAGCCCTAGTCAAAAGTAGTGCTTGACAATAGTACTATGGGACCTGGGGCACTGTATGTGTACACCAGTGGAGGTGGGTGGGAGGAGGTATAGGAGGACAGGCTCATTGTAATGTCTGGAATAGAATTAATGTAACGGCATCAAACAAATCAAATTTACGGAGACCATGTTTGACTCCGTTCCATCAATTCCATTCCAGACATTAGAATGAGTCTGTTCTTCGATAGCTCCTCCCACCTGTAGTGGGTGTGGCTGAGCATGTGCACGTCTGAGTGAGTGTATTTCCTCCATATAATTCATTCTCAATCCTGTTATTTTCTATTCTGTCATTGTTCCAATAGGACTGTTTCCTGTATTATTGTCACTATGGGCTTCTCATTCAGTAATGCTCCTCCTGTATAACGGTTCTTCTTTAAGAAAAAAACACAAATATATTACTGAAATGTGTTTTCATTTTTATTTTTATTCAATATTTTTTCAAATTGTATGTCATTATTTTTCCACAGTATTACAAAAAATAAAAAGACACAGCTTTCATAAGAACAAGGATAAAACCTCCTTTTTTCATTTTTAGAGACAGAGTAAGATTAAATATATGAAATGCTAACCAGTACAAACACGGGTCCCAAATGGCACCCTATTGTTTTTTTAACAGAACCCTATGGACCATGATTGGCACAGGTCAGATTCAAACGTGTGTAAGGGTGTCACAGAGAGAGAGAGGGAAGGGTGACAGAGAGACTTAGAGAGAGCAAGAGCAGGGGATTGATTCAACTTGGGCGGTGTAGCAGTCTATATGCTAAAGTCTTGTCACTATGCAACAACACACCCTCTCTGTTGTCTTCATCGTGGTCACTAGGCAACAACACCCTCTCTGTTGTCTTCATCGTGGTCACTAGGCAACAACACACCATCTCTGTTGTCTTCATCATGGTCACTAGGCAACAACACACCCTCTCTGCTGTCTTCATCGTGGTCACTAGGCAACAACACACCCTCTCTGTTGTCTTCATCGTGGTCACTATGCAACAACACACCATCTCTGTTGTCTTCATCGTGGTCACTAGGCAACAACACACCATCTCTGTTGTCTTCATCATGGTCACTAGGCAACAACACACCATTTATTACGATTAGGGTGATAACTAGGCCTGTCACTTTTCTTCCCATGCCTTATCACATTCTCTGTGAATGTTTCTCCATGTAGATTGAGCCTAACAGAGTCATCACAACAGAGACTCCAGTCCTTCCGGCCTGTGCACTGGTCAGCAGGTTTCCTGCATCTCCACCTGCGGAGGATCACACCAATGATGATTAGCACCGCATCTGAAGAGATCCGCTGATGATTTGGTTTATGTCAGCTGACTGACACGATACAAAACAGTACATCCATACCCGGCGACAAGTACCCGGCAATCTGGGTGCCTCTTTGATGCACGTAAGAGTTGTAATACCTCCTCCAATAACAAACCGTGTTCAACTACATGAAGGCTAAGAGAGAAAGAGAATAGAGGAGTCATTAGTTGACCAGTTACACTGAAACAAATATGAACAAAGATGACACAGAGAGTATGTTGTACTCACGATATCATCCGCAGGTTTGGGCAGGCCTGGCTGAGACTGATTACACTGGTAGCACACCTCTCTGTCAAGCGGCTCACAAACAGACTGATGTCCTCCAGAGAGGTTTGAGAGTGTAGCAGCGAGATCAGTGCTTCAACATGCTCATCCCAATCTGGACTGGTAGAGGTCATTCATATGGCACAAACATAGACAGACACAGACTCTCATCATGGTAAAGCAAATATTGTCATATGTTTGTGTGCAGCAGATATGTAAAATTATTTATTTGTCCTTTATTTAACTAGGCCAGTCAGTTAAGAACAAATTCTTATTTTACAATGACAGCCCACCCCGGCCAAACCCTAACCTGGATGACGCTGGGGCAATTGTGCGCCGCCCTATGGGACTCCCAATCACGGCCGGTTGTGATACAGCCTGGCATCGAACCAGGGTCTGTAGTGACACCTGTAGCACTGAGATGCAGTGCCTTAAACCGCTGCGCTACTCGGGAGCCCTATACACTACGGCCCGGAATCAATCCGAATTGCGTTAGGGAGCAGTGTCCTTCTAAACACTCAAATGCAAATTACCTTCATGTGAAAGGTGCATTGTCAGCTGTCTAGTGAGGTACCCTATAAAGAACCTTGGATTGAAAGACGGCCGTGTGTGTGTGTGTGTGTGTGTGTGTGTGTGTGTGTGTGTGTGTGTGTGTGTGTGTGTGTGTGTGTGTGTGTGTGTGTGTGTGTGTGTGTGTGTGTGTGTGTGTGTGTGTGTGTGTGTGTGTGTGTGTGTGTGTGAGAGAGAGATTTTATTGAGGACAGAAGTTCTTACTGTTGCTCCAGAGTGTGAACGAGCTGAAATAATTTTCTCCAGTCGAATACGGGACCGCCACAGAGGGTTATTTCAAGCCCTCTGAGTGATATCTGGGAGTGTAAACCTTCACTCACTGCGTCCTGTCCATATAAATCTTTGTGTTGAAACCTGAGCCTGAAATCCAAGATACATTTTCATTAAATCTTGTACACATGAATCAATGCATGATGATCCACTGTCTGGCAACATACAGTATGTTGAGCATAGTTCAGCATGACAAATATAAAGGGTTTGTAAATGACATGTAATGCAACTCACAAGTCAAATGTAAAGGTTCATGATAGATGTTAGGTATTTGAAATTTGCTAATATTTATGAAGTATAATCTCGACTCCCTCACCTTAACTTGTCTACAGGGTGGATGATTGCACTCAGGTCATCCACGTCAGTGTCTAATAGGTCAGCCACATAGCTCACAGACAAGCTATCATCAGGAGAAGAGAAACATCTTTATTTAGGGGAAGGGGGATACCTAGTCAGTTGTACAACTGAATGCCTTCAATTGACATGTGTCTTCCGCATTTAACCCAAAACCTCGGAATCAGAGAGGTGCAGGGGGCTGCCTTAATTGACATCCACGTTTTCGGCACCTGGGGAACGGTGGGTTAACTCCCTTGCTCAGGGGCAGAATGTTAGATTTTTACCTTGTCAGCTTGGGGATTCGATCCAGCAACCTTTAGGTTAGTAACCCAACGCTCTAACCACTAGGCTACCCGCCTCTAGCCACTAAGCTACCAGCCTCTCGCCACTAAGCTACCTGCCTCTAACCACTAGGCTACCCGCCTCTAACCGCTAGGCTACAAGCCTCTAACCGCTAGGCTACCCGCCTCTAACCGCTAGGCTACACGCCTCTAACCACTAGGCTACCCGCCTCTAACCACTAGGCTACCCGCCTCTAACCACTAAGCTACCCGCCTCTAACCACTAGGCTACCCGCCTCTAACCACTAAGCTACCCGCCTCTAACCACTAGGCTACCCGCCTCTAACCACTAGGCTACCCGCCTCTAACCACTAAGCTACCCGCCTCTAACCACTAAGCTACCCGCCTCTAACCACTAGGCTACCCGCCTCTAACCACTAAGCTACCCGCCTCTAACCACTAGGCTACCCGCCTCTAACCACTAGGCTATCTGCCTCTAACCACTAGGCTACCCGCCTCTAACCACTAGGCTATCTGCCTCTAACCACTAGGCTACCAGCCTCTAACCACTAAGCTACCTGTCTATAACCACTAAGCTACCCTCCTCTAACCACTAAGCTACCCGCCTCTAACCACTAAGCTACCGATACTGGGTAACTCAAGTTTTTGCACCTAATAGTGCTACGATGCTTCGAGATTCATACTTTTAATTTGCGCTTTGTTTTACCCACATAATTTTTAACACAAGGACAAGTTATACCTCGACAATTTATTAAAATGAGAGGCTGCCTGGATGTTTCATTTAAAGACCCTTGCTCTCTTTGGTCTCAATTTAGACTTTGATCTGAAGCCATTCTTGTGATTTTTTATTGTGAGTTTTCTTGTAATTTTGATGTATAAGTGTTTTGATCGAGTGGAAAAACTTGTGATATTTTCTCCTTCAAATGAGTGTAACCCAGCTAAGCTAACTAACTTTGCATGTAAGCCAAGATGGCTGTCACAGCTGTCAAAAGAAGCGGACCAAGGTGCAGCGTGGTACAGCGAGCGTACATTTTCCTTTTATTATAAAATGATGCCAACAAAACAACAAACGAGAAAACAAACAGGGCACAATGCCTCAAACAAAGTTAACTTCCGGCGCCGACAGAGATGGCCGCCTCGCTTCGCGTTCCTAGGAAACTATGCAGTATTTTTTTTAAAAATGTGCATGTTATTTCTTATATTGGTACCCCAGGTAATCTTAGGTTTCATTACATACAGTCGGGAGGAACTACTGAGTATAAGAGCAACGTCAACTCACCATCATTACGACCAGGAATATGACTTTCCCGAAGCGGATCCTGTGTTTTGTCTTTTACCCAGGACAATGGATCGGATCCCAGCCGGCGAACCTAAATACCGTCGCCGTAAAAGGGGCAAACGAAGCGGTCTTCTGGTCAGGCTCCGGAGACGGGCACATCGCGCACCACTCCCTACCATACTACTCGGCAATGTCCAGTCTCTTGACAAGAAGGTTGATGAAATCCGAGCAAGGGTTGCCTTCCAGAGAGACATCAGAGATTGTAACGTTCTTTGTTTTTACAGAAACATGGCTCACTCGAGAGACGCTATCGGAGTCGGTGCAGCCAGCTGGTTTCTTCACGCATCGCGCCGACAGAAACAAGCATCTTTCTGGTATGCCTTATGATTAACGAGACGTGGTGTGATCATTACAACATACAGGAACTCAAGTCCTTCTGTTCACCTGACTTAGAATTCCTCACAATCAAATGTCGACCGCATTATCTACCAAGGGAATTCTCTTCGATTATAATCACAGCCGTATTTATTCCCCCGCAAGCAGACAAATCAATGGCCCTGAACAAACTTTATTTGACTCTTTGTAAACTGGAAACCACATATCCTGAGGCTGCATTCATTGTAGAAGGGGATTTTAACAAGGTTAATCTGAAAACAAGACTCCCTAAATTCTATCAGCATATCGATTGCGCAACCAGGGCTGGTAAAACCCTGGATCATTGTTATTCTAACTTCCGCGACGCATATAAGGCCCTCCCCCGCCCTCCTTTCGGAAAAGCTGACCACGACTCCATTTTGTTGCTTCCAGCCTACAGACAGAAACTAAAACAAGAAGCTCCTGCGCTCAGGTCTGTTCAACGCTGGTCCGACCAATCTGATTCCACGCTTCAAGACTGCTTCGATCACATTGATTGGGATATGTTCCCCATTGCGTCCAACAACAACATTGACGAATATGCCGATTCGGTGAGCGAGTTCATTAGAAAGTGCATCGGCGATGTCGTACCCACAGCAACTATTAAAACAAACCGTGGATTGATGGCAGCATTCGCGCGAAACTGAAAGCGCGAACCACTGCTTTTAAAAAGGGCAAGGTGACCGAAAACCTGACCGAATACAAACAGTGTAGCTGTTCCCTCCGCAAGGCAATCAAACAAGCTAAGCATCAGTATAGAGACAAAGTAGAGTTGCAATTCAACGGCTCAGACACAAGAGGTATGTGGCAGGGTCTACAGTCAATCACGGATTACAAAAAGAAAACCAGCCCCGTCGAGGACATTGATGTCTTGCTCCCAGACAGACTAAAAAACCTCTTTACTCGCTTTGAGGACAATACAGTGCCACTGACACGGCCGCTACCAAAACCTGCGGACCCTCCTTCACTGCAGCCTGACACGAGTAAAACATTTAAACGTGTTAACCCTCGCAAGGCTGCAGGCCCAGACGGCATCCCCAGCCACGTCCTCAGAGCATGCGCAGACCAGCTGGCTGGTGTGTTTACGGACATATTCAATCACCCTTATCCCAGTCTGCTGTTCCCACATGCTTCAAGAGGGCCACCATTGTTCCTGTTCCCAAGACAGCTAAGGTAACTGAGCTAAATGACTACCGCCCAGTAGCACTCACTTCCTTCATCATGAAGTGCTTTGAGAGACTAGTCAAGGACCATATCACCTTCACCCTACCTGACACCCTAGACCCACTCCAATTTGTTTACTGCCCCAATAGGTCCACAGACGACGCAATCGCCCTAACCCATCTGGACAAGAGGAATACCTACGTGAGAATGCGTATTTTCCACCATAATTTGCAAATAAATTCATAAAAAATCCTCCAATGTGATTTAATGGATTTGTTTTTTCATTTTGTCTGTCATAGTTGAAGTGTACCTATGATGAAAATTACAGGCCTCTCTAATCTTTTTAAGTGGGAGAACTTGCACAATTGGTGGCTGACTAAATACTTTTTTGCCCCACTGTATGAACCAAAAGAATGATATCTATTTTAGAAGGTTACTTTTCATGAAATGTGTATCTAACAGTTGCATGCTAACCGCTAACATTAGCTAGCTAATTCAGCACTGAACCAGTAACTGTTAGAGACCTCTCTAACGCCCAACAAGCTCAGTACAAACTCCCATTCACCAGCTCCGCAAGCGTTATAATGTCAAAATACATTAGTTGATCACCAAATATAGAGTTTCACTGATCAAAGATCATATTTTGAAGATCTAAAGCTTGCAGAGCTGGGTTTTCATTTATTAATACACAGGCCTGTTCTATAATATGTTTGGATAATTAGCACTGTATACAGTATGTAGTGAATCAGATGTACTGTTACCCCAATAAATCATAGTTGTTTTGCACACCACCATCTTTGCTCCGCGATCAGACTGGCAGCGTCATCGCATCAATGCTGCGTAATACATTCTGCAGTCAAACTTATTTCACCTTGTAATCCAACAGTTGTACTTGATATGTGTGTAACAACAGTTCAACATTCACTTTCTTCTACTATTTAGAAAGTACTGCAATTGCCTCTACAACACAATGATGCAAGTTTCTTTGGAAATTAATGTGCTTCTGTTATACCAAAAAGCAATGACGCTGTTGGTCTGATCGACAGGGTTAGTGACAGTGTTATGTAGCTAACATTAGCTAAACAAACACTAACTACATGGTAGCTAACTATTAGCTAGCTAGCGACATGCATAGTTGAGAGCTAGCTTTAGCTACAGTATGTCATGAAAACGTTGAGAAAACGTGATTGTAGTGTATTTGAAAATGTGCGAAAGTGTTGTTTGCTACTGCCATAATATACCAAACTTTAGGAACACCTTCCCAGTATTGAATTGCAAACTCCCCCCTCCCTTCGCCAAAGGACAGCCTCAATTCGTCGGGGCATGGACTCTACAAGGTGTCAAAAGCGCATGTTGACTCCAACGCTTCCCACAGTTGTGTCAAGTTGGCTGGATGTCCTTTGGGTGGTGAACCATTCTTGATACATATGTGAAACTGTTAAGCGTGAAAAACCCAGCAGCGTTGCAGTTCTTGACACAAACCGGTGCGCCTGGCACCTACTACCATAACCCGTTCAAAAGGCACTTAAATGTTTTGTCTTGCTCATTCACCCTCTGAAGGGCACACATACACAAGGCATATCTCAATTGTCTCAAGGCTTAAGGATCCTTCTTTAAAACTTCATTGGGATAGGGGGCAGCATTGGGAAGTTTGGATGAAAAGCGTGCCCAGAGTAAACTGCCTGTTACTCAGGCACAGAAGCTAGGATATGCATATATTGGTAGATTAGGATAGAAAACACTCTAAAGTTTCCAAAACTGTTAAAATAATGTCTGTGACTATAACAGAACTCATATGGCAGGCAAAAACCTGAGAAAAATCCAACCAGGAAGTGGGAATTCTAAAGTTTGTTAAGTGAATGCCTATCCAGTATCCAGTGTCTGTGGGGTCAGATTGCACTTCCTAAGGCTTCCAGTAGATATCAACAGTCTTTAGAAGTTGTATCAGGCTTCTATTGTGAAAGGGGAGAGAATAAGACCACTCAGAGTAAGTGGCTCAGCTGAAAGCTATGAGTTGTTTATCGCGCCCTGAGCTCGCTGTTCGTTCTCTTTCCTTTCTAATGAAAACAGTATTGTCCGGTTGAAATATTATTGAATATTTATGATAAAAAGATCCTAAGGATTGATTAAAAACATTGTTTGACATGTTTCTACGACCTTTGATGGAACTTTTTTGACTTTTCGTCTGGATGTTGTGAGCGCGCTTTGTGCCTTTGGATTACTGAACTAAACGCGAGAACAAAACTGAGGTATTTGGACATAGAGGGAATTTCTTGAACAAAACAAACATTTATTGTGTAACATGGAGTCCTGGGAGTACCACCAGATGAAGATCATCAAAGGTAAGTGATTCATTTAATCACTATTTCTGACTTTGTGAGTCTTCTCCTTGGCTGGAAAATGTCTGTATGGTTTTTGTGGCTAGGCGCTGTCCTAACATAATCGCATGGTGTGCTTTCGCCGTAAACTCTTTTTGAAATCGGACACTGTGATTGGAATAACAAGAAGTTTGTCTTTAAAATGGTGTATAATACTTGTATGTTTGAGGAATTTTAATTATGAGATTTCTGTTTGAATTTGGCGCCCTGCAATTTCACTGGCTGTTGTCGAGGTGGGACATCCCAGAGAAGTCTGTCTCCTCCCCTTCATCTACACTGATTGAAGTGAATTTAACAAGTGACATCAATAAGGGATCATATCTATGTCATGGAAAGAGCTTGTGTTCTTAATGTGCTGTATACTCAGTGTATTTGGGATGAAGTTTTCAGCTTTCTTTAGCGGTGTTGCATTGTAGCATACTCTATTCTGATGTCTGTTTCTTTACTTAGATGTTTTTAGAGAAAGTAACGCATCTGCTGTATCCAGGGGGAAGGTGAAGACCTTGATGGAGGCTGCAGAAACAAACATTTTAAACTAAAGGAAACTTATTGGCAGTGAAAAGACAATAAATAATAAATAATATGATTTTAGAGTTAAATCCTTTGTTGTTGTTTTAATTCATTCTTTACAGGTTTTTATTTTTTGTGACACACTTTTTTTTGTGACACACTGTCACAAAGCATTATTTGTCATATGCGCCCAATACAACATGTGTAGTAGACCTTACCGTGAATGCTTACTTACAAGCCTTTAACCAACATGTGTAGGTAGACCTTACCGTGAATGCTTACTTACAAGCCTTTTAACCAACATGTGTAGGTAGACCTTACTGTGAATGCTTACTTACAAGCCTTTTAACCAACATGTGTAGGTAGACCTTACTGTGAATGCTTACTTACAAGCCTTTTAACCAACATGTGTAGGTAGACCTTACTGTGAATGCTTACTTACAAGCCTTTTAACCAACAGCAAGAGTTAAGAAAATATTTACCAAATTAACTAAAGTAAAAAATAATCAAAAAATATCACAATAAAATATGAGGCTATATACAGCGGGTACCGGTACCCAGTCAATGTGCGGAGGTACAGGTTAGTCGAGGTCATTTGTGCATGTAGGTAGGGGTGAAGTGACTATGCATAGATAATACACAGCGAGTAACAGCAGTGTACAAAACAAATGGAGGACGGGGTCAATGTAAATAGTCCGGTGGACATTTTATTAGTTGTTCAGCAGTCTCATGGCTTGGGGGGTTAGAAGCTGTTAAGGAACCTTTTGGTCCTAGACTTGGCGCTCCGGTACCACTTGCCGTGCGGTAGCTGAGAAAACAGTCTATGACTTGGGTGACTGGAGTCAATTTTTGGGACTTTCCTCTGTCAATTTACTTGGATGAAGAAAATACAGTTTATTACACTGTCAATAAGAATGATTACCATCACAAGGATATAAACCAGAAAGGTCACGTACATGCCCATTATGTCAGTCATCAGTGTTTACACCTGACTCTTACATGAGACTTACGAAGATCACATTGAAACGGCAGGAGGTGATCAAGGAACGCATTGTGTGTGGAATTCTCCTCAGTCTGGAAGCAATCAGGCTATTGAAAGCGCATACAATGGGCAATGTCATCAGCACTCTGCCCACAAGTCTCCAGAAAACGTGTGTTTTGGGACGGAGAATCACCTTCATTATAACTTTGGAGGAAATGTTTTCCTAGTGTGTGGGGAATGTGTTTTCTGGCCTCAAAGACATTTTGAAAACAAGTTATGCTAATCCATTTGCAATCCCATCAGCTTTGGTTGCTAGCTTGCTGACTAGCTACAGAGGCTAGCTGGCTAGTTAGCTACACTAGTTAGCTACTGCCATCAAGTTGTTGTTGTGTTATTATAATATTTAGCCTATGCATACTGGCATTTGAATACAGCGCGGCCAAAGGGAACACAATGTGGACATGGTGGACACATTTAAACACGCATGACGTGTTTTGAATTCCATGTTCAGAATACAAAAACTGCATTAACTGTTAGGTCTAGACACAGCCAAAGACAGTGTCTTGTCCTGCTCCTGAAATCTGCTCTTGCATCAGCAACAAAGCATTCGCGCAGATACATGTCTGACATCAATGTGTGCTCAATTACAATGATCATTTAATATGGTCAATTTCAGAAAATGTTATATTACGTTAACATAGTGTGGTGTAATAGAATGGTTTGCCTTGTGTGATAGATTTGGTGGGTTTTGACACTCTCATGTAGGTGTCATAACCAGCCATAAAATAACGCAATATACTGTATGTCACAACAGGTCTAAATATATGGGCCACGACAGTGTTATGACCATATCATGACACGTTATGTCAAGTTATGTCAGCTGTTATGACCATGTCATAATGTGTTATGATGCTAGGTGTCAAATAGAGTGTTACCTATAGCGATGTCATAGATGAACTGGAGTGCAACAATAAAATAATATTGCTAAACTACAACCGTGTGTATATAGCCATTTGGGATCGAATCGCTAGGTCTCCTGGGCATCACAAGACTGTGTTAGCCTGCTGAGCTTAAGTCTACAGTAAGCACTAAGCATTGGGAGCCATTGCAACTCTTCAGGTCTTAGACAAGGTTACTCGTCTCTTGAGTGTGCTTCACCAAACCACTTCCTTAACATGGACAATAAATTAAAGATATCCACTGTAAAATGTAGTATTATATGTAGTATTAGAGATGATAAATTGTACTTACTCTATTTCACTCAAACTGTAGCCAGATGCCCTGATACAGTCACAGATCATTTTCATGTCAGACACTTTTAACCAAAGAGAAGTTTGGAGAGTCCTTCACAGGCAAGAGATGGTTGAATTATTACATGAATATTTTGATCGACAAGACATCTACACTCAAAAAACAACAACATGTTTACAACTGTACAGCATGCAATATCACTGAAGTGCACCTTTCTACTGAGACAATGTAGAAGAAACTCACCCATTGACTCCATTTTTCTGTAGATTGGCTTCCAATGTAACATTCTCACAACAATGAAGCCTGAAACAGTAACATATCATACTGTTAAGAGGCTATTTAATTAACATGATTATGGCCATGTTTTATATTGTGTCCAATCACGGGTTGAATTCAACCCCCAAAATGTCAAATTCTGCAGACCAGTGCCAGTGTGACTCCGCACAGACTGAAATGGTCCAGTGTGACAATGAATAACAGGGTTCCCACAATTCCCTTGTTTTTGTCAATTGGGTGTTAAGATTACTTACTAGTGTACTAATGTTAAGATTACTAGTCCTAAGTAACTACTGCTAACTCAAATCTTGGGTTTCTGACTCTCCAAGTCTAGTCCAAATATTTACAAGATGTGGTACACTGTTGAAATTAAGCGCTTTGTAACTAACACCAAAACGAGTGGTAGCTGAGCTGCCACCAACACAAAGGAGACAAAACCTTAACTTTGCTGGAGTATTGAAACACATCATCTTGGGCTGTTTTGAAACACGACATGGTGTGTTGTAAACCACTTAATCAAGTGTAGTGCAACACCTTGCAGGGGACTGGGAGCCCTACCGTTGGGGTGGCAATCAGCAGTTGATAACAATTAACAAGGCGGACTCTGCACCCTGGTTTGGTAAAAAGCTGAGGGATGGAGCTGGAGAAATTTAACAACTCTCAAATTCAAAGAAATACTTATTTTCCACCATAATTGGACTAAACCCTTTTTTTTATCACAAACTATATAAAATGCCTTTGTTATTAATCAATTGTGTATTTATGTTCACTTGTGCATTACCTACATGTTAATTAATTAACCCTTTTTGTAACAGACATTATGCATTTACCATGTATGTTCCATCCTAATTGTTATTCGAGGAAACATTGTGTTTTATATTACAGGTTGGTTGGAAGCTAAATGAAAAGTTACTTACCCTATGCTTTCCAAGTCTCCATGTGCCTTATTGATGAGGAACATGAATTTGTCAGCTGTATTGCTGGTGATGGACTTCACTCCAATGTCAATGTTTCTGGGTTTGTGTTTAGTCAGAGCAACAAGCAAGTTCTGCACTTTCTCATCAGAGAAGTTGTTCTCTGTCAGACTGAAAAATACAGTACAATTTGGCGTGAGGCACAGAAAACACTATTTTAAAAAACAACAAAAAAGATGTGGTAGGCTAAAGTAACTCTCATTAATATAATGTAAGTGCACTCTGAAAGTATTCAGAACCCCTCGACTTGTGTGTAGATTGATGAGGGAATTTTTTTTTTTTAAATGTTAGAATAAGGCTGTAACGTAACAAAATGTGGAAAATGTAAAGGGACCTGAATACTTTCCGAATGCACTGTAACATTTGATAGATGACAAATAAGGTTTGATGTTACAGTAAAGATCATGTGATTCTTACTCCAGCTCCAAACTCTTTCCTTCTCCCAGCGCTGTCAACAGACCATCTAAATCATCATCGGCTAGGTCGTCCACCTGCAACCTACAAAAACAAATACCAAAAACAATTAAGTGACAAAAATGACATAAATAATTCATTCAAGAGTTTAAATTAAAACAAATATCTATGTCCAAATAACCTTTTTATGAAATAAACATTATATTGAGCATCAACCAGTTATTATTATTATAATTAATTCAAATAACATTTGGGGAAATATATACTGTATATATTATTTTATGTATGAAAATCAGCCTTGTTCTAGGGTGAGAAAGGGAAATGCAAATATACTCACTCGAGATGTTGACATTTTTCCAATGCTGGCAGAAGGATTTTTATCTTCTCTGCAGATAACTTGCACCAGTTGAGAATGAGTGTTTGAATGCACGTGCAATGCTGAAAGCAGTACTTCAGCACCCAACAGTCTGTTTTTGTCAGGGGAATGTGAGTCAGATTAAATTCTGTGTATGTATTCATGGCTTTCTTTACAAAATCATCTACATGTAGTTCATATAGACAGTGAAACGCAAAAAGCCACATTGATGAAATGTGATAATCAATGGCGTTTCGATCCTCCTTTCCTTTTTCAATGACTTCCAGAATAAAATGTTTGAGCTGGGTCCAAATTCCTTGAGAACAAGAGATGTATTTTTTATCCTCGAGCCGTTTTCCCACTTCCTTGTTTACGATGCCGAAGAGAAATTGAACTATGGGTAGCAGGTGACTGTTTTTTTTCCCACATTGAACCTTGGAAAGTAGCTCTCTCACTTTCTCCTGAGCTTCCTCATCACCCAGTGACATGTATGAGAGGGCTGTGAAAAACTCCTGGAAGCTGAGGTGCATGAAGCTGTACATAGTGGTCTGACTTACTCTTTTCTTTTGGAGAAACTTACACAAGAAGGGGACTTTGGAAGGATCTGACACTGTCTGTGACACACTATCATGGTCAAATAAGACTTGCTGCTCTTCCATTCCCTGTTCTGCCAGCTTGCCTAGTCCTTGGAGGATAGTAAGAGCTGACTGACCTAAATCCTGACAGTGGTGCTTCAACAGAGTGTCAACAAATTCAACAAAGATGGAGGTGGTGGTCTCCAGTGATTGTATCATCTCTGTGCCTTCATCAAACTGCTCCCTATAAACTGTGCAAATGATCCAGCAGATGACTGGAATGAAACATGCGGTGAAAAGTGTTTCATTTTTTCTCACAGCGTCATAGGCTTGCTGTGAGTGTTGCTTCTTCTTGAAGAATCTATTGATGTATTCCTCCACCCCCTCTTTAGAAAAGCCCAATATCTCAGCGTATCTCACTGGATGTTTGACCACTTCTTTTAGTTTGTCCAACGCTGTGGACCTGGTGGTGACAAGCAGAAAGGACTCGGGTAAGATATGTTTCCATATCAGGCCACTCAGTGTCACTTCGGGGGAGCATTGTGTCCACGGGTCCCTGGGAAGGGAGTCTTTAGGTACATCAAGTGAGAATTTGAGCTCATCAAAGCCGTCTACCAGGAAGAGAACCCTCTCAGGAGACTGGTGAAGGACCTGCTTGATCATTGATGATGAACTCTGATCGTAGTTAAGCAGATCCATCAGACTTTTTCTCCCAGTGGCCTGGTTCAGTTCTTTGCACCTCAGGTGAAAAACAAAGTCAAATCGGTCTTCGTAAAGTCTTCCAAAGGCCCAGTCAGACATGATCTTCTGACTGGTAAATGACTTGCCAGTTCCAGAGTGGCCCTGCAGTATCACTGTTCTCTGAATGTCTCCGTGCTCGTCTGGATCAAACAGCCGCTCCACTTTGGTACTCTTGTAGGTATCGCTGTCCCTCTGGTCCATGACTTGATAAAAGTTCTGTCCTCTGGAGCGGATCTCCTCCTCTCTCTCTCTCTGCTGACGGTGTTTCTGGATGATCAGGGGCTCAGTGTAGCGATCATCTAGCTTCACATGTTCTCCAGGGAGAGAGTTGTACTCCTGCACTGTGGCATATTCACCTCTGATGAATTCCTTGTACTTTAGGCTTATTGTTATTTTGTTCTCTACACATTGAAACAATAAAAGAAAGTCAATTCATAATTTTCCAAAGGTGTTTTTGTTGTATAATTCTTGAAATCATATAACATTGTAAGAAATGTAATTGATTAAAAAGGTGAAAATAAAAATGTCCTACCTGGTTCACCTCTTTGTTTGCCACTGCATTCTATATAAATGATTGACAAATACATATCACGTTAACCTTCTCACAAGATATCGCTAATCTTTGCATCTTCGTAATTTATTAAAAACGTTGTCACGCAACAGTTAGGTTGGGCATTGTTTCACTTGACACATTTCAGTGTTTCCACAAAGAAACACCAGTACGTCAGGTATTGTTGACAGTTCAGTTCCTTGTCATGCAATGAAACATTATTTTATAGTTGGAAGAAAAACAATCTGTAATTAATGAATACAATTACATATAGGGGAATTTTGTAAGATCAATGACTTGTTTTTGTCATTTTCCAAGTATTTTAAATACTGTACATTTCCCATATCTGCATTCTGCCAGGAAATGCCCGTCCTGAGAAACTGATCAAAGTTTAAACACTTAGACTTCACGAAAAATTATATTCACTGTAAAATGATATGAAGAAGTTTATTTTAATAGCCCTCTGTGACTTTAAGGAACATTTTTCACTACTAGCTGCTAACTGTACTGTGCATAGGGGTTATTCAGCTCCCTATGCCAGCCAATAGCTTGAGGGCTACTAGCCTGTAACCTAGCTTAGCGTGCTAGCCTCCAGCTATTGCCTGTTTATACTGTATGCCAACCCACAGCCTGTGGCCAACTAGCCTAGCATGCTAGCTGCTAATTGTATCATGTTTATACCTCGTATGCTATCCTAGCCCCTTTATACAATATGGTATAATCATTACTGCTATATAGTGTGTTAGCCTACTAGCCAGAGAGTGCTGTATGCCTATTACGAGATAATACTGTTAGCACACTAGCTTCCTATTGTGTGCTAGCCATAGAGAATGATAGAGGCCTCTAGTGGCCAAAGGGCTTTATTAGCATTGGCAGTGACATTGAGTGCTTCCAACATTTCCGTCCTCTAACTGGGACCCTGGGACAGTTGTACCAGTGGAGGCTGCTGAGGGGAGGACGGCTCATAATAATGTCAGGAATGGAGTATAATGGATGGAATGGAGCGAATGGTATCAAACACATGAAAACCGTGTTGATACCAATCCATTGACTCCATTCCAGCCATTAGTATGCTCCGTTCTCCCCTCAGCAGCCTCCACTGAGTTGTACCTATATCTAAACCAACCTCTTTCAGGGGAAACACCAGATGGTGGCGCGCTTTCTCCTTGTGTGATACTGTAGCAGATAGTTGATTATTTGGTCTATAAAATATAGATCTTTCAAATTTGCTTAATATTAATATATATATATATATATATTTTTTTTTTAAACGTTGGCTTTCAAGAATGCCTGACCTAATCCCAGCCCATGTATCTAAATTGCCAAACATCTTCACTTACCCAAATCCTGGACCAGATTAGGTTCATTCTCCCTCAGTATGGAGAGAAAGGTAGATTTCACTTTGTTTCCTCCAGAGTGGAGGGCTTTAAAGAGCTCCCTCATTTTGTCCTGATTAGTCCTGGCAGCACTGATGTTGGAGTACATCTCTTTATGAATCATGCCTTCAGCGAGCAGCTCATCAGCTATAGGCATCACCATGGTGACCCTCTGAATGAGCTGGGACATGTACTTGTCCACGAACTGAGCACCTGTGGAGGGGACATATTGGATGACAGTCTCTCCCCTAAACCAACCACCTCAATAAATATACATTCTATATAAACTTAATTATGATATAAATGATATAATATCAAGTTTTATATTATTCAGATTCATTGAAAGTGCCATCTTGGTTGACCATCTTGCTATCTTCGTTAAATGAGTGGCTACAGTGCTGTTCTGGGAATTGCGAAAACAGAGTGGGGAAGGTTCTGAGTTGCAATCAGAATTATGCTCAGTTCAAGAGCTGACCACAAGATGGAACCAAACATTTGTCCAGTCAAGATGGGACAGACGGGCCTTTCACAATGGGAACCACTGTTACAGAGTGGGCAGAACAAGCAAGGAGGTGGGCAGAGCCAAGCACAAGCTAGCGAGATCTTATTGGAGCTTTTCTGCACGCATATTTCCGTTAGGGAACGCCTACCCTCTCGAGTATCCGTGTGCAAGAACTTGAATTTGCACATCTTCTTAAACAACGAACAAGAACAAAACACAAAAAAGTTTGCCATTGAGTCAAGTCTACTCAAAGTCATGTCGCAACAAATTCTCGTTTTGGGAAAAGAAAAGTGTATTGAGATCGAATGATGACGTCTATGAGAAAACAAGCAGAATGTCGGCCAACTGTAGTTTCGCTATGCTCTATCGCCCCCCTCTGGCTGCCACTGGACTTGCTCTCATCTCCATTACTGGTCGTGAGCGGAAGCCTCCACTGGATGACTCAGTTTTTTTTTTTTTTACCCCATGTGACACATCTGTGTTTCCCCTTGTAATGTAGGTACTGTAGCTACTGCTTGTATTTAAATGTCACAGATAGGAGACTTGTTTGAAAAACATAAACCACACTGATTTAAATGCCATTACATAGTAGAAGCATGGAGTGGTATATTAAACAGCCAGGGCTGAGCGATTAGCGCTATTTGAGGTCTGTTTTGGTTCGTTTTTTTTTCAATTTCGGTTTCATACATTAAATGCAATATGAAATACGACCTTGAAATCATTTTAGAGCTTTGTAATTGAAATTTCAAAAGACAAATATTGAGAACATTCAATTGACAAATAATTGAAACCATTCCATTGTCTCTTAACAACAAAGAATAAATTGATAAGAGCCCCATGATGGTAGTGACTGCCCATTACTGCTTATCATTTATTAACTTTACTTAAATTAATTACATTGTCTACTTAAACTTTTTTTTTGACGACATTATTATTTATTGTCCAGTACTTTGGTATACTTTTTAGCCAGTAGTTCTGAAAGTAGCCCCACGAGCTAAAAGTGGTCCCCGAAAACCACATTGCTTTCTCTTTTGATTTGCTGTGTGTGCGCATCTTGCTAGCTGTCACTCAAATGGTGAGGGGCTGATTGGATTTCGAAGTCCTAGGGGGCTGGACCACGTGGGGGGAAATTACGCAGCGCAGCATTCGCTTTCAACCTAGGGATTTCGCAGATAATTATGATTAAACAGTCATTCTGCTCATAGATTATGCATGTATGAACTACATCTTGACACGTACAGCTCAAAGCTTGTCTGCAAAGTTCCACAGCATGTCTTTAAAGTCCTCATCTGATCTCTGCTGGCAGTAACAGACAGACAACCATTTAACAATGTTTCTATGGTCCACAATGAGCCAAGCTCCCCTGTCGAGTGAAAAAAAGTAGCCCATGATAATTTTGTTGCCACATTGCCCATAATGCAGAGCTGTCTGACAAAATCACTATTTTAGTATTTCTTCAAAGTAGAGGACAATACAGTGCCACTGACACGGCCTGCAACGGAAACATGCGGTCTCTCCTTCACTGCAGCCGAGGTGAGTAAGACATTTAAACGTGTTAACCCTCGCAAGGCTGCAGGCCCAGACGGCATCCCCAGCCGCGCCCTCAGAGCATGCGCAGACCAGCTGGCCGGTGTGTTTACGGACATATTCAATCAATCCCTATACCAGTCTGCTGTTCCCACATGCTTCAAGAGGGCCACCATTGTTCCTGTTCCCAAGAAAGCTAAGGTAACTGAGCTAAACGACTAACGCCCCCGTAGCACTCACTTCCGTCATCATGAAGTGCTTTGAGAGACTAGTCAAGGACCATATCACCTCCACCCTACCTGACACCCTAGACCCACTCCAATTTGCTTACCGCCCAAATAGGTCCACAGACGATGCAATCTCAACCACACTGCACACTGCCCTAACCCACCTGGACAAGAGGAATACCTATGTGAGAATGCTGTTCATCGACTACAGCTCGGCATTCAACACCATAGTACCCTCCAAGCTCGTCATCAAGCTCGAGACCCTGGGTCTCGACCCCGCCCTGTGCAACTGGGTACTGGACTTCCTGACGGGCCGCCCCCAGGTGGTGAGGGTAGGCAACAACATCTCCTCCCCGCTGATCCTCAACACGGGGGCCCCACAAGGGTGCGTTCTGAGCCCTCTCCTGTACTCCCTGTTCACCCACGACTGCGTGGCCACGCACGCTCCAACTCAATCATCAAGTTTGCGGACGACACAACAGTGGTAGGCTTGATTACCAACAACGACGAGACGGCCTACAGGGAGGAGGTGAGGGCCCTCGGAGTGTGGTGTCAGGAAAATAACCTCACACTCAACGTCAACAAAACTAAGGAGATGATTGTGGACTTCAGGAAACAGCAGAGGGAACACCCCCTATCCACATCGATGGAACAGTAGTGGAGAGGGTAGCTAGTTTTAAGTTCCTCGGCATACACATCACAGACAAACTGAATTGGTCCACTCACACTGACAGCGTCGTGAAGAAGGCGCAGCAGCGCCTATTCAACCTCAGGAGGCTGAAGAAATTCGGCTTGTCACCAAAAGCACTCACAAACTTCTACAGATGCACAATCGAGAGCATCCTGGCGGGCTGTATCACCGCCTGGTACGGCAACTGCTCCGCCCTCAACCGTAAGGCTCTCCAGAGGGTAGTGAGGACTGCACAACGCATCACCGGGGCAAACTACCTGCCCTCCAGGACACCTACACCACCCGTTGTTACAGGAAGGCCATAAAGATCATCAAGGACATCAACCACCCGAACCACTGCCTGTTCACCCCGCTATCATCCAGAAGGCGAGGTCAGTACAGGTGCATCAAAGCTGGGACCGAGAGACTGAAAAACAGCTTCTATCTCAAGGCCATCAGACTGTTAAACAGCCACCACTAACAGTGAGTGGCTGCTGCCAACACACTGTCATTGACACTGACCCAACTCCAGCCATTTTAATAATGGGAATTGATGGGAATTATGTAAATATATCACAAGCCACTTTAAACAATGCTACCTTATATAATGTTACTTACCCTACATTATTCATCTCATATGCATATGTATATACTGTACTCTACATCATCGACTGCATCCTTATGTAACACATGTATCACTAGCCACTTTAACTATGCCACTTTGTTTACTTTGTCTACACACTCATCTCATATGTATATACTGTACTCGATACCATCTACTGTATGCTGCTCTGTACCATCACTCATTCATATATCCTTATGTACATGTTCCTTATCCCCTTACACTGTGTATAAGACAGTAGTTTTGGAATTGTTAGTTAGATTACTTGTTGGTTATCACTGCATTGTCGGAACTAGAAGCACAAGCATTTCGCTACACTCGCATTTAACATCTGCTAACCATGTGTATGTGACAAATAAAATTTGATTTGATTTGATTTGATTTAGTATAGTTCAGTACATTTGGAAAGTATTCAGACCCCTTGACCTTTTCCACATTTTGTTACATTACAGCCTTATTCTAAAATTGATTAACATGTTTTTCCTCATTAATCTACACACAATACCCCATAATGACAGTTTTTTTTTTAGAAATGTTTCCAAATGTATTACAAATAAAAAACAGAAATACTTTATTTACATAAGTATTCAGACCCTTTGCTATGAGTCTCAAAATTGAGGTCAGGTGCATCCTGTTTCCATTGATCATCCTGGAGATGTTTCTACAACTTGTTTGGAGTCCACCCGTGGCAAGTTAAATTGATTGGACATGATTTGGAAAGGCACAAACCTGTCTATATAAGGTCCCACAGATGGCAGTGCATCTCAGAGCAAGCCATTAGGGTCAAATTAATTATCTGTAGAGCTCTGAGATAGGATCGTGTCAAGGCAGAAATCTGGAAAAAACCATTCTACAGCATTGAAGGTCCCCAAGAACTCAGTGGCCTCCATCACTCTTAAATGGAATAAATTTGGAACCACCAAGACTCTTCCTAGAGCTGACCATCCGGCCAAACTGCGCAATCGGGGGAGAAGGGCATTGGTCAGGGAGGTGACCAAGAACCCAATGGTTACAGCCTTGAGCGTGTAAAGCTGTCATCAAGGCAAAGGGTGGCTACTTTGGAGAATCTAAAATCTAAAATGTATTTTTATTTGTTCAACACTTTTTGATTACTACATGATTCCATTACCTGTTTTTTTCATAGTTGATGTCTTCACTATTTTATTTGAGAATGTAGAAAATAGTACAAATAAAGAAAACACCTTGAATGAGTAGGTGTGTCCAAACGTTTGACTGGTACTGTATTTTTTAATTTGTAATACATTTTCAGAAATGTCTAAACCTGTTTTTTGCTTTGTCATTATGGGGTATTGTGTGTAGTTGTGGAAAAGTCAAGGGGTCTGAATACTTTCTGAATGCACTGTATCTCAGACCATATCCAGGTCTAACTTACTGTCTTCAGACGACTCCATTTTGTTCATCAGGAAAGGTCACACCTCAGCATTAAATCGTCTCTCTTCACTGGTTGTCTACTAGGGAAACAGTCAGTTATGCTCCACAATTATGTGCCCATATTCAATAGCTAATGTTAATGCATACAGTATATGGAGTATTCTCTATGTGTAACAGTATATCTTTAGACCGTCCCCTCGCGCGAACCAGGGACCCTCTGCACACATCAACAACAGTCACCCTCAAACCATCGTTACCCATCGCTCCACAAAAGCAGCGGTCCTTGCAGAGCAAAGGGGAACTACTACTTCAAGGTCTCAGAGCAAGTGACGTCACCGATTGAAACGCTATTTAGCGCGCACCGCTAACTAAGCTAGCCGTTTCACATCCGTTACATATGCAACAGATATTGAGACCACTTCCCTTTCTATAGTTTGAAATGTCTGTAGTATCATTTTTCTTGGACTCTCTGGGGCCCACAAATCCTTTTTATTTTGGTTTCTACGGAAGGCACACCAAAACATATTTGACTTCCTCTTTGTTTTTGTGTTGATAAAAAAACAGCAAGTTTCTGTTTGCTGTGTTCAAGTGGACTTATACTCACCGTTCACATCCACAGCTAAAGTTAATGGATAACATCATGTCTTTCAGATCACATCAATCTAAAGGCTGTAACTTCAACATGTTAAAGGTTCGCTGTATGTTTGTCTCCAGTGGTTATTTAAACTAAGACATATTCCATCAGAAGGACAGGGGTTTACTCTTCCCTGCTCCCTGACAAACTGTAAACCACTCCCCCTTACACTTCCTGGAACTCATGCACGTGCAGCAACGTGGAAGGAGAAGGATCACAGACACACAGAGATTGGGCAAGTTCGTTTTGCATGGCCGGGTGCCCCGGGTGGACAGAGTTTGCACATTTTAGACCATTCCATTGGTCTTATACTGCACTGTTGGAACTGGAAGCACAAGCATTTCGCTACACTCGCATTACCCTCTACAGAATCGGTGTCCCGACCTCAGGAGTGTTGAACTAATGTGATTAACATGAGGTTGTAAGAAACAAAACAAAAAGTCCCAGGACATAGACATATCTGATATGGGCAGAACGCTTAAATTCGTGTTAATCAAACTGCACTGTCCAATTTACAGTAGCTATTACAGACTGCACATGGGCTAGAATAATTCATTATGGCCTTTCTCTTGCATTTCAAAGATGGAGAAAATAATAAAAAATCATATTTTTTTCTTTGTATTATCTTTTACTAGATCTATTCAACGACAGTGATTTCACATTTCCACAAACATCAAAGTGTTTCCTTTCAAATGGTATCAAGAAAATGCATATCCTTGCTTCAGGTCCCGAGCACCAGGCAGTTACATTTGGATATGTCATTATAGGTGAAAATGGGAAAAAAGGGGATAATCTTGACATCTGCTAACCATGTGTACGTGACAAATACAATTTGACTATATTTTTATATAAGTGTAATATTGGGATGCAAACTCAATGTAATACATTTCAACTTTATATCTGACATGGTATAGGTGTCTTCTCTTATTTCAGCCCATAATCATGTGTGTGAGGTGTATACTTTTGTTTCAAATTAGATTTGTTTAAGACTACCAAGAAACACTCTGTGTGACCCTGATTTAACCCACTGCAGTAAAAGGTTAAGAATATCTGTCTTGAGTTCAGTTTATAACGAAAGCCACTTGGATTAATGTACAACAACAAAAAACTCCTTAAATCAAATCAAATCAAATGTATTGATATAGCCCTTCGTACATCAACAGATATCTCAAAGTGCTGTACAGAAACCCAGCCTAAAACCCCAAACAGCAAGCAATGCAGGTGTAGAAGCACGGTGGCTAGGAAAAACTCCCTAGAAAGGCCAAAACCTAGGAAGAAACCTAGAGAGTAACCAGGCTATGAGGGGTGGCCAGTCCTCTTCTGGCTGTGCCGGGTGGAGATTATAACAGAACATGGCCAAGATGTTCAAATGTTCATAAATGACCAGCATGGTCAAATAATAATAATCATAGTAGTTGTCAAGGGTGCAGCAAGTCAGCACCTCAGGAGTAAATGTCAGTTGGCTTTTCATAGCTGATCATTAAGAGAATCTCCACCACTCCTGCTGTCTCTAGAGATTTGAAAACAGCAGGTCTGGGACAGGTAGCACGTCCGGTGAACAGGTCAGGATTCCATAGCCTCAGGCAGAACAGTTGAAGCTGGAGCAGCAGCACGGCCAGGTGGACTGGGGACAGCAAGGAGTCATCATGCCAGGTAGTCCTGAGGCATGGTCCTAGGGCTCAGGTCCTCCGAGAGAGAGAAAGAAAGAGAGAATTAAAGAGAGCATACTTAAATTCACACAGGACACCTGATAAGACAGAAGAAGTACTCCAGATATAACAAACTGACCCTTGCCCCCCGACACATAAACTACTGCAGCATAAACACTGGAGGCTGAGACAGGAGGGGTCAGGAGACACTGTGGCCCCATCCGATGATACCTCCGGACAGGGCCAAACAGGAAGGATATAACCCCACCCACTTTGCCAAAGCACAGCCCCCACACCACTAGAGAGATATCTTCAACCACCAACTTACCATCCTGAGACAAGGCCGAGTATATATTATTGATTGTTGTTACCATGACTACCCGCCCCATAAATATTTTGGCTAGTGGTGTTTTTGCAAATGATATCAGCGAACACTACGCTATTGCTTGCATTAGAGATACAAAATTGAAAAACTCTGTCCCTTGCATAAATGTGAAGAGAAATGTAAAAAAAAAATCTCACCCCAGGCTTTCCTTCATGATCTACGTTTTGTAGATCTTATTTCTACTACTTTCATACCAGACCCTGTTCTGGCACTTGAATAATTCCATTTTTACCCCTCTGGCTGATTAACATGCACCTTTCAAGCAAAGAAATAATACATTTGACTCTCCTTTACTAAGAAATCAAGCCTGGGTCAAGGCTGGTAGACAAACTGTCTCGTAGTCTAAATGGCAGCTATTTAGGTCATTGAGAAATAGGTGCACTGCCTCAGTTAAACAGGCCATATCAAACTACTTCCTTAGCGATGATAGCAAAGATGAAGAGGGGGGGGGGGAGGGGGGGGTCCAACACAATCAGGGTCGGTCCCAACAGTGGCCAGTATAGACCAGAGAGGTCAGAAAACACACAAAGTATTTATTGTAAAATAGATTGTGTTCTAACTTATTTATCTGGGTTAATAAAGACAAAATAAATACTCCAAGAGTTTATTGTCATTTTAAATGTAAAACATGGTAACACACCTTTGCATTTGTTCACAGAAACACAACCTATGCATGTCTGGATGATCTATCTATGGGTGCCTGGATACCCTTGCCAATGCCATCCATTTAAAAGGAGAGACGTCAATGTAGCTACAGGGGTATTATCATATTCTGGACTGATCCACAGAAATACATGAAAGTGGGATTTCTTTTCATTGAGGTTTTTTTCTTCTATGAGATTGTAGACATGTCTAATCGATTAATGTGCAACGGGAGATATCAAATTGTTATCTTTTTGTAGTGTAGTTGGCCAACACGTCATCAACAATGCGGCCACACATGGTTTGTAGTTGGCTAAGACATCATCAACAATGAGGCCACACATGGTTTGTAGTTGGCTAAGACATCATCAACAATGAGGCCGCACATGGTTTGTAGTTGGCTAAGACATCATCAACAATGAGGCCACACATGGTTTGTAGTTGGCTAAGACATCATCAACAATGAGGCCACACATGGTTTGTAGTTGGCTAAGACGTCATCAACGATGAGGCCACACATGGTTTGTAGTTGGCTAAGACATCATCAACAATGAGGCCACACATGGTTTGTAGTTGGCTAAGACATCATCAACAATGAGGCCACACATGGTTTGTAGTTGGCTAAGACATCATCAACAATGAGGCCACACATGGTTTGTAGTTGGCTAAGACATCATCAACAATGAGGCCACACATGGTTTGTAGTTGGCTAAGACATCATCAACAATGAGGCCACACATGGTTTGTAGTTGGCTAAGACATCATCAACAATGAGGCCACACATGGTTTGTAGTTGGCTAAGACATCATCAACAATGAGGCCATCAACAATGCACATGGTTTGTAGTTGGCTAAGATGTCATCAACAATGAGGCCACACATGGTTTGTAGTTGGCTAAGACATCATCAACAATGAGGCCACACATGGTTTGTAGTTGGCTAAGACATCATCAACAATGAGGCCACACATGGTTTGTAGTTGGCTAAGACATCATCAACAATGAGGCCACACATGGTTTGTAGTTGGCTAAGACATCATCAACAATGAGGCCGCACATGGTTTGTAGTTGGCTAAGACATCATCAACAATGAGGCCGCACATGGTTTGTAGTTGGCTAAGACATCATCAACAATGAGGCCGCACATGGTTTGTAGTTGGCTAAGACATCATCAACAATGAGGCCACACATGGTTTGTAGTTGGCTAAGACATCATCAACAATGCGGCCACACATGGTTTGTAGTTGGCTAAGACATCATCAACAATGAGGCCGCACATGGTTTGTAGTTGGCTAAGATGTCATCAACAATGAGGCCACACATGGTTTGTAGTTGGCTAAGACATCATCAACAATGAGGCCGCACATGGTTTGTAGTTGGCTAAGATGTCATCAACAATGAGGCCACACATGGTTTGTAGTTGGCTAAGACATCATCAACAATGAGGCCACACATGGTTTGTAGTTGGCTAAGACATCATCAACAATGAGGCCGCACATGGTTTGTAGTTGGCTAAGACGTCATCAACAATGAGGCCACACATGGTTTGTAGTTGGCTAAGACATCATCAACAATGAGGCCGCACATGGTTTGTAGTTGGCTAAGACATCATCAACAATGAGGCCACACATGGTTTGTAGTTGGCTAAGACATCATCAACAATGAGGCCGCACATGGTTTGTAGTTGGCTAAGACATCATCAACAATGAGGCCACACATGGTTTGTAGTTGGCTAAGACATCATCAACAATGCGGCCACACATGGTTTGTAGTTGGCTAAGACATCATCAACAATGAGGCCACACATGGTTTGTAGTTGGCTAAGACGTCATCAACGATGAGGCCACACATGGTTTGTAGTTGGCTAAGACGTCATCAACGATGAGGCCACACATGGTTTGTAGTTGGCTAAGACGTCATCAACGAGGGCGGCCACACATGGTTTGCGAGGCAGAGGTCCCGGGGTTCTAGTCTCGGTGTGAGCTTGTGTGGGATGAAGTGTCAAGGTTAATCAAGCCTTACTGACCTCCGTCACTCATACTTACACACTTCTCCGCTGGCTCTCTTTGTAGTGATCTGTCTTCTTTTCTTAGATAATGTATCAGTCATTCAGCCTTATAGCCGGAGGCCCCAGTCCCATTCTTCCTAGTCTAAACCGGTGTAACGGATGTGAAACGGCTAGCTTAGTTAGCGGTGCGTGCTAAATAGCGTTTCAATCGGTTACGTCACTTGCTCTGAGACCTTGAAGTAGTAGTTCCCCTTGCTCTGCAAGGGCCGCGGCTTTGTGGAGCGATGGGTAACGATGCTTCGAGGGTGACTGTTGTCGATGTGTGCAGAGGGTCCCTGGTTCGCGCCCGGGTATGGGCGAGGGGACGGACGTAAAGTTATTCTGTTACACCGGCACCTCTCTTGGAGACCACGAGCAACAGGTGGGGCTCTTGTTCAGTAGACATGGAATCGACCAATGGTTATACTTTAACACGCCCCCTCTGGCTTGTCTTGCTGACCAGGTTGCTGGTGTGTCACATGATGGTTCCATCACTCCTGGTAACCACCATGACCAGCTGGGGCTTGTGGAGAACCACCTGTGTGATAAGAACGAGAACCAGAATTGAAATAGCTTGTTAGACTGTATTGTCCTTAAATATTTATAGTGTAATGATAATATACATATATCATAATATACATATATGACATATAGCATCACCCACCTGTAGCACGCGCTCCAGCAGGTATATCTCTCTGGTCACCCCCAAAACCAATTCTTTCTTTGGCCGCCTCTCAGATTTATACACAGTGTACAGCACATTAAAACAACATGCTCTTTCCATGACAGACTTAATAACATACTCTTTCCATGACAGACTTAATAACATACTCTTTCCATGACAGACTTAATAACATACTCTTTCCATGACAGACTTAATAACATACTCTTTCCATGACAGACTTAATAACATACTCTTTCCATGACAGACTTAATAACATACTCTTTCCATGACAGACTTAATAACATACTCTTTCCATGACAGACTTAATAACATACTCTTTCCATGACAGACTTAATAACATACTCTTTCCATGACAGACTTAATAACATACTCTTTCCATGACAGACTTAATAACATACTCTTTCCATGACAGACTTAATAACATACTCTTTCCATGACAGACTTAATAACATACTCTTTCCATGACAGACTTAATAACATACTCTTTCCATGACAGACTGAGTAGGTGAATCCGGGTGAAAGCTATGATTGCTTATTGATGTCACTTGTTAAATCCACTTTAATCAGTGTAGACGAAGGGGAGGAAACAGGTTAAAAGGTTTTTAAGCCTTGAGACATACATAGATTGTGTATGTGTATGATTCAAAGGGTGAATGGGCAAGACAAAATAATTAAGTGTCGTTGAATGGCTATGTTAGCTGGTGCTTGGCGCATTGTTTTGTGTGAAGAACTACAACGTTACCTTGTTTTTCAGTTTTTATTTTGAGATATCCAGACCACCACCCAAAGGACATCTCGCTAATTTGACACAACTGTGGGAAGCATTGGAGTCAACATGGACCAGCATGCCTGTGGAATTCTTTTGACACCTTGTACAATCCATGCGCCGACAAATTGAGGCTATTCTGAGGGCAAAACGGGGTTGGAACTCAATATTAGGAAGGTTTCCTTCATGTTTGGTACACTGAGTGCATCCAGAGTGCATCCAGAGATTAGGAAGGTTTTTTGGGGAATGAAAAATAACATGTTTTTTATTTTTTATTACCAGTTCTCAAGATTTGAAAATAATGGTTCTGTTCCGGAACCCAAGAGATTATTTTCGTTCTCAGTTCTGTTTCTCAGAAAATGTTTTACTTTTTCGTTTTTCGTTTTTCTTTTTCTTTTTTCTGTTCTGCTCCCTGAACCGGTTACAACTAGGTAGCATGCCTGGTGAAGAAGTCAGGGTTCCATAGCCACAGGCAAAACAGCAGAAACAGGAACAGCAGCACAAACAGATGGACTGGGGACGGGGACAGCCAGGAGTCATCAGGCCAGGTAGTCCTGAGGCATGGTCCTAGGGCTCAGGCTCGGGAGAAGAGAGAGAGAGATGGGAATATTAAGACCAGAGAATTACACCAGATAGGACAGACTGACCCTAGCCTATACTAGAGGCTGAGAATTGGGGGATGCCAAGGAAGGAGTGTTGTAAAGGCGTTGATGCTCGTTTGGAGGTTTGTTAGCACAGTGTCCAAAGAAGGGCCAGATGTATACAGAATGGTGTCGTCTGCGTAGAGGTGGATCACAGAATCACCAGCAGCAAGAGCAACATCATTGATATGTACAGAGGAAAGAGTCGGCCCAATAATTGAACCCTGTGGCACCCCCATAGAGACTGCCAGAGGTCCGGACAACAGGCCCTCCGATTTGACACACTGAACTCTGTCTGAGAAGTAGTTGGTGAACCAGGCGAGGCAGTCATTTGAGAAGCCAAGACTATTGAGACTGCCGATAAGAATGTGTTGATTGACAGAGTCGAAAGCCTTGGCCAGGTCGATGAAGACAGCTGCAGAGTACTGTCTTTTATCGATGGCAGTTATGATATCGTTTAGGACCTTGAGCGTAGCTGAGGTGCACCCATGACCAGCTCGGAAACCAGATTGCATAGTGGAGAAGGTACGGTGGGATTCGAAATGGTCTGTGATCTGTTTGTTAACTTTGTATGGCTGCAGGGGCAGTATTGAGTAGCTTGGATGAAAGGTGCCCAGAGGTGCCCAGAGTAAACAGCCTGCTCCTCAGTCCTAGTTGCTAATATATGCATATTATTATTAGTATTGGATAGAAAACACTCTGAAGTTTCTAAAACTGTTTGAATGATGTCTGTGAGTATAACAGAACTCATATGGCAGGCAGAAACCTGAGAAGAAATCCAAACAGGAAGTGTCTGTGAGTATAACAGAACTCATATGGCAGGCAGAAACCTGAGAAGAAATCCAAACAGGAAGTGGGAAATCTGAGGTTGGTTGATTTTCAACCACGCCTCTATTGAATACACAGTGGGATATTGGCTATGTTGCACTTCCTAAGGCTTCCACTAGATGTCAACCGTCTTTAGAAACTTGAATGAGGCTTCTACTGTGAGTGGGGCCGGGTGAGAGCTCTTTGAGTCAATGGTCTGGCAGAGAGCCAGATCCTGGTCACATGCATTTCACATGATAGCGACCTGCGTTCCATGGCTTTTCTACAGACAATGGAAATGTCCGGTTGGAACGTTGACGATTTATGATAAAAACATCCTAAAGATGGAATCTATACTTAGTTTGAAATGTTTCTATGACCTGTAATATAACTGTTTTAAGTTTTTGTCCAACGTTATGCTGGACCTGCACGAGCGTTTGGATTTGTGTACCTAACGCCCTAACAAAAGTAGCTACTTGGACATAAATAATGGACATTATCGAACAAATCAAACATTTATTGTGGAACTAGGATTCCTGGGAGTGCATTCTGATGAAGATCATCAAAGGTAATGGAATATTTATAATGTTATTTCTGATTTCTGTTGACTCCAACATGGCGGATATATATATTTTTTTCAGAGCGCCGTTCTCAGATTATTGCATGGTTTGCTTTTTTCGTAAAGTTTTAAAATAATCTGACACAGCGGTTGCATTAAGGAGATGTATATCTATATTTCCATGTCTAACAATAGTATTTTCATCGACATTTACAATGAGTATTTCAGAAAAATTATGTGGCTCTCTGCAATATCACCAGATGTTTTTGGAACTACGTAACGTGCCAATGTATACTGAGATTCTTTTATATAAATATGAACTTTATCAAACAAAACATATATGTACTGTGTAACATGAAGTCCTATGAGTGTCATCTGTTGAAGATCATCAAATGTTAGTGATTCATTTTATCTCTATTTGTGCTTTTTGTGACTCTTCTATTTGGCTGGAAAAAGGGCTGTGTTTTTCTGTGAGTTGGTGGTGACCTAACATAATCATATGTGGTGCTTTCGCTGTAAAGCCTATTTGAAATCGGACACTGTGGTGGGATTAACAACAAGATTACCTTTAAAATAGTATAAAATACTTGTATGTTTGAGGACATTTAATTATGAGATTTCTGTTGTTTTGAATTTGGCACCGTGCACTTTCACTGGCTGTTGTCATATCGATCCTGTTAACGGGATTGCAGCCATAAGAACCTGGCTGTCAAATATTTTAGATAGGCAGGGCAGGATGGATATAGGTCTATAACAGTTTAGGTCTAGAGTGTCTCCCCCTTTGAAGAGGGGGATGACTGTGGCATCATTCCAATCTTTGTGGATCTCAGACGACACGAAAGATTACAGGCTAGTAATAGGAGTTGCAGGTTTATTCTAAAAATGATACAATTATCAATCTATACACAATACCCCATAATGACAAAGAAAAACATGTTTTTAGAAATGTTTGGAAACATATACAAAATAAAGTAATGTAAATATCACATTTACATAAGTATTCAGACCCTTTACTCAGTACTTAGTTGAAGCACCTTTTACAGCCTCAAGTCTTCTTGGGTATGCCACTACAAGCTTGACACATCTGTATTTGAGGAGTTTCTACCATTCATCTCTGCAAATACTCTCAAACTCTGTCAGGATGTACGGGGAGGTTGCCGCAGTGCTATTTTCAGGTCTCTCCAGAGATATTAGATCGGGATCAAGTCCGGGCTCTGGCTGGGCCACTCAAGGACATTCAGAGACTTGTTTCCAAGCCACTCCTGCGTTGTTTTGGCTGTGTGCTTAGGGTCGTTTTTCTGTTGGAAGGTGAACCTTCGCCACAATCTGAGGTCTTGACCAAAGCAGGTTTTCGTCAAGGATCTCTCTGTAATTTACTCTGTTCATCTTTCCCTCGAACATGACTAGTCTCCCAGTCCCCACAGCATGATGCTGCCACCACCATGCAAGGTTTCCTCCAGGCGTGACGCTTGGCATTCAAGCCAAAGTGTTCAATCTTGGTTTCATCAGACCAGAGAATCTTGTTTCCCATGGTCAGAGTCTTTAGGTGCCTTTTGTTAAACTCCAAGTGGGCTGTCATGTGCCTTTTACTAAGGAGTGGTTTCCGTCTGGCCACCCTACCATTATGGCCTGATTGGTGGAGTGCTGCAGAGATCGTTGTTCTTCTGGAAGATGCTCACATCTCCACTGAGGAACTCTGGAGCTCTATCAGAGTGATCATCGGGTTCTTAGTCACATCTCTGACCAATGTACACCTCCCCTGATTGCTCAGTTTGACAGGGCGGCCAGCTCTAGAAAGATTTTTGGTGGTTCCAAACTTCTTCCATTTAAGAATGATGGAGGCCAATGTGTTCTTGGGGACCTTCAAAGCTGCAGAAATGTTTTTGTGCCCTTCCCCAGGTCTGTTTCTCTACACAATCCTATATCAGAGCTCTACGAGCAATTCCTTTAACCTCGCGGCTTGTTTTTAGCTCTGACATGCACTGTCAACTGTGGGACCTTATATAGACAGTTTTGTGCTTTTGCAAATTATGTCAAATCAATTGAATTTACCACAGGTGGACTCCAATCAAGTAGTAGAAACCTTTCGAGTCACAAAGAAAAGTGTCTCTTTGTTATTTTTTATATATTTGCTAACATTTCTAAAAACCTGTTTTCTCTTTGTGATTATGAGGTATTGTGTGTAGATTTTTATTCAGTACATTTTAGAATAAGGCTGTAACGTAACAAAATGTTGAAAAAGTCAAGTGGTCAGAATACTTTCAGAAGGCAATGTACATGGGTATTTTTGAGGAAATGCTATTTTAATCTCAAGGGTATTTCCTGTTAAGTGCTACACCACACACACTGCTAATGGTGACACGTGACTCGTCCACTTCCCATAAACCATCCATCACTGCTGCGCCGTACACACTCAAGTGGTACAACTGAGCTACAACGCCTTTGGTGAACAATGACACAAGCTTAGTGGAAAGTCGACAGAACAATGGTTGTGTCAATAATTCTGTGCAGAAAAACCTTCTGTTGTCTGTGTCCAAAAATTAACTGTTGTTACAAACATCGTGTCAAGTGTGTTGTACAACCTGAGTCTGTGCAGGTCCTGCCTAACTGCATGCCTCTCTGTCCTGCCTGCATGCCTGTCTGTCCTGCCTGTCTGTCTGTCCTGTCTGCATGCCTGTCTGTCTTGCCTGTCTGTCATGCCTGTCTGTCATGCCTGTCTGTCCTGTCTGCATGTCTGTCTGTCTTGCCTGTCTGTCATGCCTGTCTGTCCTGCCTGCATGCCTGTCTGTCCTGCCTGCCTGCATGCCTGTCTGTCCTGCCTGCATGCCTGTCTGTCCTGCCTGCATGCCTGTCTGTCATGCCTGTCTGTCCTGCCTGTCTGTATGCCTGTCTGTCATGCCTGTCTGTCCTGCCTGCCTGCATGCCTGTCTGTCCTGCCTGCATGCCTGTCTGTCATGCCTGTCTGTCCTGCCTGCATGCCAGTCTGTCCTGCCTGCATGCCTGTCTGTCCTGCCTGCCGAGTGATTGGGGCGTCTCTCTACCTCTCTCTCTGGAATCACTCCCCTATCAGAGTTACAGAACATAGGGTTACATAAGGGTCCCTCCCCATCAGAGTTACAGTACACACTGTAGGTTTACATAAGAGTCCCTCCCCATCAGAGTTACATTACATAGGGTTAATCAAATCAAATCAAAGTTTATTTGTCACGTGCGCCGAATACAGGTAGCCTAGTGGTTAGAGCGGTGGACTCGTAACCGAAGGGTTGCAAGATCAAATCCCTGAACTGACAAGGTACAAATCTGTTGTTTTGCCCCTGAACAGTTAACCCACTGTTCCTAGGCCATCATTGAAAATAAGAATGTGTTCTTAACTGACTTGCCGAGTTAAATAAAGGTAAAATAAAGAATAAAACAACAGTGAAATGATTACTTACAGGCTCTAACCAATAGTGCAAAAAAGGTATTAGGTGAACAATAGGTAAGTAAAGAAATAAAAACAACAGTAAAAAGACAGGCTATATACAGTAGCGAGGCTATAAAAGTAGCGAGGCTATACAAGTAGCGATGCTATAAAAGTAGCGAGGCTATACAAGTAGCGAGGCTATAAAATTAGCGAGGCTATACAAGTAGCGAGGCTATAAAAGTAGCGAGGCTATACAAGTAGCGAGGCTATAAAAGTAGCGAGGCTATACAAGTAGCGAGGCTATACAAGTAGCGAGGCTTTAAAAGTAGCGAGGCTATAAAAGTAGCGAGGCTATAAAAGTAGTGAGGCTATAAAAGTAGTGAGGCTATAAAAGTAGCGAGGCAATAAAAGTAGCGAGGCTATAAAAGTAGTGAGGCTATAACAATAGCGAGGCTATAAAAGTAGCGCGGCTATAAAAGTAGCGAGGCTACATATAGACAGACACCTGTTAGTCAGGCTGATTGAGGTAGTATGTACATGTAGATACGGTTAAAGTGACTATGCATATATGGTGAACAGAGAGTAGCAGCAGCATAAAGAGGGGTTGGTGGGTGGTGGGACACAATGCAGATAGCCCGGTTAGCCAATGTGCAGGAGCACTGGTTGGTCGTGCCATTTGAGGTAGTATGTACATGTGTACATGAATGTATAGTTAAAGTGACAGTGCATATATGATAAACAGAGAGTAGCAGCAGCGTAAAATAGTGGTTGGGGGGGGGCACACAATGCAAATAGTCAGGGTAGCCACTTGATTACTTGTTCAGGAGTCTTATGGCTTGCGGGTAAAAACTGTTGAGAAGCCTTTTTGTCCTAGACTTGGCACTCCGCTTGCCATGCGGTAGTAGAGAGAACGGTCTATGACTGGGGTGGCTGGGGTCTTTGACAATATTTAGGGCCTTCCTCTGACACCGCCTGGTGTAGATGTCCTGGATGGCAGGAAGCTTGGCCCCAGTGATGTACTGGGCCGTACGCACTGCCCTCTGTAATGCCTTGCGGTTGGAGGCCGAGCAGTTGCCATACCAGGCAGTGATGCAACCAGTCAGGATGCTCTCGATGTTGCAGCTGTAAAACATTTTGAGGATCTGAGGATCCATGCCAAATCTTTTCAGTCTCCTTAGGGGGATTAAGCTTTGTCGTGCCCTCTTCACAGCTGTCTTGGTGTGTTTGGACCATTCTAGTTTGTTGGTGATGTGGACACCAAGGAACTTGAAGCTCTCAACCTGCTCCACTACAGCCCCGTCGATGAGAATGGGGGCGTACTCGGTCGTCATTTTCCTGTAGTCCACAATCATATCCATAGTCTTGTTTACGTTGAGGGAGAGGTTGTTATTCTGGCACCACTGTTGTCCTTGCACCACACGGTCAGGTCTCTGACCTGCTGACTATAGTCTCATCGTTGTCAGTGAACATAAGGTATTATAAGAGTCCCTCCCCATCAGAGTTACAGTACATAGGGTGACAAATGGCAATGGTAAGTTATGTAAAGCAACTCAACCCAAATGAACATACTATGATCAGGACAGTGTGCAGGCCAGGCAGGGGTTCTGAGAACCATGACTACGTCCCATATGGCGCTCTATTACCTACATAGTGCACTACTATAGACCAGGACCCTAAAGAACCCTATTCCCTACATAGTGCACTACTTTAGACCAGGACCCTAAAGAACCCTATTCCCTACATAGTGCACTACTATATACCAGGACCCTATAGAACCCTATTCCCTACATAGTGCACTACTTTAGACCAGGACCCTAAAGAACCCTATTCCCTACATAGTGCACTTGTCACGAATCCCGTTTCATGAGTCTGTTTTTTGCCTGTGTTCTGTCCTGGAGTGTTTTTTCCGGCGTCCTGGAACGCACCCTGTCTGGTTGCAGGGCAATGTAGCCAGTTGGGAGTTCTGATGACCCGCACCTGTATCCCATCAGCTATCTGCACACCTGGTCCTGATCATCATCTCTCCTCTTCATAAGCCCGGACCTGACATCCATTCCCTGCCGAATCGTTAGCCATGAACAGTATGTTGTGCCATAGTATCAGCCTCAAGTTGGATAGAATTAGTTTTTTTTTTTTTTTACGTATTGCTTGCCTTAAACTTACCTCTGTTTGTTCTGTCTTCAGTTACTCACCCGGATCATTTACCCCATTCCCACCTGGTCGTCGGAGGATTCCGCTACCCCCATTGGATCCACCTATTTACTCCCATCAACTCACCACCGCTGCCCGCTACGCCACCTGGATATATCTACCCATTCACTTGTAAATAAATACTCACCTTCTTCCCACTCTCCTTGTCCTGGTCTGCTTCTGGGTTCGATTTTGAAATAACGTCACAGCACTACTATAGACCAGGACCCTATAGAACCCTATTCCCTATTCAGTGCACTACTATTGATCAGGGCCCACACATCATAGGTGGCTGGTGGGAGGAGGTTAAGGAGGATGGGCTCCTGATAAGGACAATGTAATACATGCCATTCAGCTCTACCAACTGAGCCACAGAGGACCAAATCCATTTTTGGGTTCCATGTTGTTGATACCGTTCCATTTATTCAAGCCATTACAATGAGCCCTCTGATATTTTCTAGCACACGTTGGAGGCTGATGGACACACTTGGCTCCTCTGTTAATTGATTTGACTGTAAAGGAATAGCTAGACAAGTTTACTATCAATTCACACCAAAGCCATCACCTACTACCAAATTAAAATGGCACCATATTCTGTCATGACACCTTTGCAACACTTCACACTGACAGACAAAATCACTAAACAAAACCCCCGAAACACTGAGTATAAAGAGCACTGCAGACGGACGCAGATTAGAAGATCATCAAGACACAAGATCAACAAGTAAAATCCACATTAGTTTAATAATACACAGACATTAAACTGAGTGAATCATGTTACCAAAGTGACAGAACCCAAGAGAGACGAAAACAAGGTAACACATCAGGTGAACGGATCAGGGTTCCAAATCCTCAGACAGAACTGTTGGAACTGGAGCAGCAGCATGACAAGGTAGCACGTCTGGTGAAGAGGTCAGGGTTCCAAATCCTCAGACAGAACTGTTGGAACTGGAGCAGCAGCATGACAAGGTAGCACGTCTGGTGAAGAGGTCAGGGTTCCATATCCTCAGGCAGAACTGTTGGAACTGGAGCAGCAGCATGACAAGGTAGCACGTCTGGTGAAGAGGTCAGGGTTCCATATCCTCAGGCAGAACTGTTGGAACTGGAGCAGCAGCATGACAAGGTAGCACGTCTGGTGAAGAGGTCAGGGTTCCATATCCTCAGACAGAACTGTTGGAACTGGAGCAGCAGCATGACAAGGTAGCACGTCTGGTGAAGAGGTCAGGGTTCCATATCCTCAGGCAGAACTGTTGGAACTGGAGCAGCAGCATGACAAGGTAGCACGTCTGGTGAAGAGGTCAGGGTTCCATATCCTCAGACAGAACTGTTGGAACTGGAGCAGCAGCATGACAAGGTAGCACGTCTGGTGAAGAGGTCAGGGTTCCAAATCCTCAGGCAGAACTGTTGGAACTGGAGCAGCAGCATGACAAGGTAGCACGTCTGGTGAAGAGGTCAGGGTTCCATATCCTCAGGCAGAACTGTTGGAACTGGAGCAGCAGCATGACAAGGTAGCACGTCTGGTGAAGAGGTCAGGGTTCCATATCCTCAGACAGAACTGTTGGAACTGGAGCAGCAGCATGACAAGGTAGCACGTCTGGTGAAGAGGTCAGGGTTCCATATCCTCAGACAGAACTGTTGGAACTGGAGCAGCAGCATGACAAGGTAGCACGTCTGGTGAAGAGGTCAGGGTTCCATATCCTCAGGCAGAACTGTTGGAACTGGAGCAGCAGCATGACAAGGTAGCACGTCTGGTGAAGAGGTCAGGGTTCCAAATCCTCAGACAGAACTGTTGGAACTGGAGCAGCAGCATGACAAGGTAGCACGTCTGGTGAAGAGGTCAGGGTTCCATATCCTCAGACAGAACTGTTGGAACTGGAGCAGCATCATGACAAGGTAGCACGTCTGGTGAAGAGGTCAGGGTTCCAAATCCTCAGGCAGAACTGTTGGAACTGGAGCAGCAGCATGACAAGGTAGCACGTCTGGTGAAGAGGTCAGGGTTCCATATCCTCAGGCAGAACTGTTGGAACTGGAGCAGCAGCATGACAAGGTAGCACGTCTGGTGAAGAGGTCAGCACGTCTGGTGAAGAGGTCAGGGTTCCATATCCTCAGGCAGAACTGTTGGAACTGGAGCAGCAGCATGACAAGGTAGCACGTCTGGTGAAGAGGTCAGGGTTCCATATCCTCAGGCAGAACTGTTGGAACTGGAGCAGCAGCATGACAAGGTAGCACGTCTGGTGAAGAGGTCAGGGTTCCATATCCTCAGGCAGAACTGTTGGAACTGGAGCAGCAGCATGACAAGGTAACACGTCTGGTGAAGAGGTCAGGGTTCCATATCCTCAGGCAGAACTGTTGGAACTGGAGCAGCAGCATGACAAGGTAGCACGTCTGGTGAAGAGGTCAGGGTTCCATAGCCGCAGACAGAACTGTTGGAACTGGAGCAGCAGCATGACAAGGTAGCATGTCTGGTGAAGAGGTCAGGGTTCCATAGCCGCAGACAGAACTGTTGGAACTGGAGCAGCAGCATGACAAGGTAGCACGTCTGGTGAAGAGGTCAGGGTTCCATATCCTCAGACAGAACTGTTGGAACTGGAGCAGCAGCATGACAAGGTAGCACGTCTGGTGAAGAGGTCAGGGTTCCATATCCTCAGGCAGAACTGTTGGAACTGGAGCAGCAGCATGACAAGGTAGCACGTCTGGTGAAGAGGTCAGGGTTCCAAATCCTCAGGCAGAACTGTTGGAACTGGAGCAGCAGCATGACAAGGTAGCACGTCTGGTGAAGAGGTCAGGGTTCCATATCCTCAGGCAGAACTGTTGGAACTGGAGCAGCAGCATGACAAGGTAGCACGTCTGGTGAAGAGGTCAGGGTTCCATATCCTCAGACAGAACTGTTGGAACTGGAGCAGCAGCATGACAAGGTAGCACGTCTGGTGAAGAGGTCAGGGTTCCAAATCCTCAGGCAGAACTGTTGGAACTGGAGCAGCAGCATGACAAGGTAGCACGTCTGGTGAAGAGGTCAGGGTTCCATATCCTCAGGCAGAACTGTTGGAACTGGAGCAGCAGCATGACAAGGTAGCACGTCTGGTGAAGAGGTCAGGGTTCCATATCCTCAGGCAGAACTGTTGGAACTGGAGCAGAAGCATGACAAGGTAGCACGTCTGGTGAAGAGGTCAGGGTTCCATATCCTCAGGCAGAACTGTTGGAACTGGAGCAGCAGCATGACAAGGTAGCACGTCTGGTGAAGAGGTCAGGGTTCCATATCCTCAGACAGAACTGTTGGAACTGGAGCAGCAGCATGACAAGGTAGCACGTCTGGTGAAGAGGTCAGGGTTCCATATCCTCAGGCAGAACTGTTGGAACTGGAGCAGCAGCATGACAAGGTAACACGTCTGGTGAAGAGGTCAGGGTTCCATATCCTCAGGCAGAACTGTTGGAACTGGAGCAGCAGCATGACAAGTTAGCACGTCTGGTGAAGAGGTCAGGGTTCCATAGCCGCAGACAGAACTGTTGGAACTGGAGCAGCAGCATGACAAGGTAGCACGTCTGGTGAAGAGGTCAGGGTTCCATAGCCGCAGACAGAACTGTTGGAACTGGAGCAGCAGCATGACAAGGTAGCACATCTGGTGAAGAGGTCAGGGTTCCATATCCTCAGACAGAACTGTTGGAACTGGAGCAGCAGCATGACAAGGTAGCACATCTGGTGAAGAGGTCAGGGTTCCATAGCCGCAGACAGAACTGTTGGAACTGGAGCAGCAGCATGACAAGGTAGCACGTCTGGTGAAGAGGTCAGGGTTCCATATCCTCAGGCAGAACTGTTGGAACTGGAGCAGCAGCATGACAAGGTAACACGTCTGGTGAAGAGGTCAGGGTTCCATATCCTCAGGCAGAACTGTTGGAACTGGAGCAGCAGCATGACAAGGTAACACGTCTGGTGACGAGGTCAGGGTTCCATATCCTCAGGCAGAACTGTTGGAACTGGAGCAGCAGCATGACAAGGTAGCACGTCTGGTGAAGAGGTCAGGGTTCCAAATCCTCAGGCAGAACTGTTGGAACTGGAGCAGCAGCATGACAAGGTAGCACGTCTGGTGAAGAGGTCAGGGTTCCATATCCTCAGGCAGAACTGTTGGAACTGGAGCAGCAGCATGACAAGGTAACACGTCTGGTGAAGAGGTCAGGGTTCCATATCCTCAGGCAGAACTGTTGGAACTGGAGCAGCAGCATGACAAGTTAGCACGTCTGGTGAAGAGGTCAGGGTTCCATAGCCGCAAACAGAACTGTTGGAACTGGAGCAGCAGCATGACAAGGTAGCACATCTGGTGAAGAGGTCAGGGTTCCATAGCCGCAGGCAGAACTGTTGGAACTGGAGCAGCAGCATGACAAGGTAGCACGTCTGGTGAAGAGGTCAGGGTTCCATAGCCGCAGACAGAACTGTTGGAAATGGAGCAGCAGCATGACAAGGTAGCACGTCTGGTGAAGAGGTCAGGGTTCCATATCCTCAGGCAGAACTGTTGGAACTGGAGCAGCAGCATGACAAGGTAGCACGTCTGGTGAAGAGGTCATGGTTCCATAGCCGCAGACAGAACTGTTGGAACTGGAGCAGCAGCATGACAAGGTAGCACGTCTGGTGAAGAGGTCAGGGTTCCATAGCCGCAGACAGAACTGTTGGAACTGGAGCAGCAGCATGACAAGGTAGCACGTCTGGTGAAGAGGTCAGGGTTCCATAGCCGCAGACAGAACTGTTGGAACTGGAGCAGCAGCATGACAAGGTAGCATGTCTGGTGAAGAGGTCAGGGTTCCATAGCCGCAGAGAGAACTGTTGGAACTGGAGCAGCAGCATGACAAGGTAGCACGTCTGGTGAAGAGGTCAGGGTTCCATATCCTCAGGCAGAACTGCTGGAACTGGAGCAGCAGCATGACAAGGTAGCACGTCTGGTGAAGAGGTCAGGGTTCCAAATCCTCAGGCAGAACTGTTGGAACTGGAGCAGCAGCATGACAAGGTAGCACGTCTGGTGAAGAGGTCAGGGTTCCAAATCCTCAGGCAGAACTGTTGGAACTGGAGCAGCAGTATGACAAGGCAACACGTCTGGTGAAGAGGTCAGGGTTCCATATCCTCAGGCAGAACTGTTGGAACTGGAGCAGCAGCATGACAAGGTAACACGTCTGGTGACGAGGTCAGGGTTCCATATCCTCAGGCAGAACTGTTGGAACTGGAGCAGCAGCATGACAAGGTAGCACGTCTGGTGAAGAGGTCAGGGTTCCATAGCCGCAGACAGAACTGTTGGAACTGGAGCAGCAGCATGACAAGGTAGCATGTCTGGTGAAGAGGTCAGGGTTCCATATCCTCAGGCAGAACTGTTGGAACTGGAGCAGCAGCATGACAAGGTAGCACGTCTGGTGAAGAGGTCAGGGTTCCATATCCTCAGGCAGAACTGTTGGAACTGGAGCAGCAGCATGACAAGGTAGCATGTCTGGTGAAGAGGTCAGGGTTCCATAGCCGCAGACAGAACTGTTGGAAATGGAGCAGCAGCATGATTTGGTCCTGCCGTACATACCTACACGTACGCTATGGTCACAAGACGCAGGCCTCCTAATTGTCCCTAGAATTTCTAAGCAAACAACTGGAGGCAGGGCTTTCTCCTATAGAGCTCCATTTTTATGGAACTGTTCTGCCTGAGGCTATGGAATCCTGACCTGTTCACCGGACGTGCTACCTGTCCCAGACCTGCTGTTTTCAAATCTCTAGAGATAGCAGGAGTGGTAGAGATTCTCTTAATGATCAGCTATGAAAAGCCAACTGACATTTACTCCTGAGGTGCTGACTTGCTGCACCCTTGACAACTACTATGATTATTATTATTTGACCATGCTGGTCATTTATGAACATTTGAACATCTTGGCCATGTTCTGTTATAATCTCCACCCGGCACAGCCAGAAGAGGACTGGCCACCCCTCATTCCCTGGTTCCTCTCTAGGTTTCTTCCTAGGTTTTGGCCTTTCTAGGGAGTTTTTCCTAGCCACCGTGCTTCTACACCTGCATTGCTTGCTGTTTGGGGTTTTAGGCTGGGTTTCTGTACAGCACTTTGAGATATCTGCTGATGTACGAAGGGCTATATCAATAAATTTGATTTGATTTGATGACAAGGTAGCACGTCTGGTGAAGAGGTCAGGGTTCCATAGCCGCAGACAGAACAGATCAGCAGCACGACCAGGTGGACTGGGGACAGCCTGGAGTCTTCAGGCCAGGTAGTCCTGAGGCATGGTCATAGGGAGAGAGAGAGAGATGGGAGAATTAAGGGGAGCATACTTAAGTTCACAAAGGACAGCACATTGTGGTCCTTCTGTAGCTCAGTTGGTAGAGCATGGCGCTTGTAACGCCAGGGTAGTGGGTTCGATCCCCGGGACCACCCATACGTAGAATGTATGCACACATGACTGTAAGTCGCTTTGGATAAAAGCGTCTGCTAAATGGCATATATTATTATTATTATATTAAGGAGAATTACACCAGATAGGACAGACTGACCCTAGCCTCCAGCACAGATTTTTGCCGTATAGATACTGGAGGCTGAGAAAAGGTGGGGGGGGGGACACTGTGGCCCTGTCCGACAATTCAGCCGGACGGGGCAAACCAGGCAGGATATAACCCCACCCACTTTGCCAAAGCACAGCCCCCACACCACTAGAGAGATATCAACAGACTACCCTGAGACAAAGCTGACTATAGTCCCCGAAGATCTCCTCTACCGCAAGAGCCCAAGAACCCACCCAAGTCGAGCATAGCGAAAAAATCCTGGCGTGGCGTAACGCGCCCCTCCTAAGGACAGCATGGGAGCGAACGCCAGTGACTGAGCCCCAGTAATAGGGTCAGCGGCAGAGATTCTCAGTGGAGAGAGGGGAGCCAGCCAGGCAGAGTCAGCAAAGGTGGTTCTTCTCTCCTGTGCCTTGCTGTTCACCTTCGCACCTCTGGGCCAGACTACACTCAATCATAGGACCTACTGAAGAGATGAGTCTTCAGTAAAGACATAAAGGACTAGACCGAGTCTGCGTCTCTCACATGAATAGGCAGACCATTCCATAAAAATTGAGCTTTATAGGATAAAGCCCTGCCTCCAGCTGTTTGCTTAGAAATTCTAGGGACAATGAGGAGGCCTGCGTCTTGTGACCGTAGCGTATGTGTAGGTATGTACGGCAGGACCAAATCAGAGAGATAGGTAGGAGCAAGCCCATGTTATGCTTTGTAGGTTAACAGTAAAACCTTGAAAACAGCCTTAATTAACAGGAAGCCTCGGCCACTCAGGGAAACTAATTTTCTTCTTGGTAAGCAACTCCAGCGTAGATGTGACATTGTGTTCTAGGTTATTGTTCTGCTGAAAGGGGAATTCATATCCCAGTGTCTGGTGGAAATCAGACTCAACCAGGTTCTCCTCTAGGATGTTGCCTGTGTCATAAATGCCTAAACTTTGATAATAATGTGCTGATATTTACCAGTTTCTTTATTTACTATAATAGCCAATATCCCCTAATGACTCACCTGACAGGGAGTCAAACCAATCAGACATGTTCTGGCTCACGTTAGATAGATGTTTACTATTCAATGTATCATTCAAGTTGTGAACTACAGGTTTCATGTTGTGACATTACCGTAAGAAAATATCATATAAATGTTATTGTACGTGGTTCCAGGATGACAGTCAGTGAGGCAGAACAGAACAGCAGAAGAAAATGTTTCCTGTCTGAAGATGGAAGTGGTGGAGAAGCCATCGAGCCATGCAGGCCAGTCACCTGATACTGTTAGTTGTTGAACTAGGTACTGGAGCTGGTTACTGGATTCAGAGTGAAAGACTGCAGCTTCTAATACTAGTACAGATTATAGCCCACTGAGTGTAGGGTGAAGTTTCACTTAGGTACAGATCTAGGATCAGCTTCCCCTCCCACAATCATAACCTTAACCATTAGTGGGGGAAATTCAATCAGCATGTATGGTCAACTTCAACCCTTCAACACCTTGTAATATACTGTGGACACATTGACCCGATAATCCATATGAACAACTGTTATTCTTTCGTCACTATATTTTTTGTTTTATATTTTCACTTAGATGAAAAAGCCTGAACAAACATGGCTCAAATGTTGTTGATCCCTGAATATATAGTTTTCTACTGTTGCATCTTATTTAGTACAGAAATGTCCTGTGAATTAATTGAATTTCTCTGTTGGGGAGATGCACATAAACACAGGCTCAATTTTAGTTAAAAGTTGTCTTTACTTGCAAGACACACAACCCCCATGAATCACACCTATCCCACTGGTGTTACTGCTGTCAGTGTGGGTTGAGCCAGAAAAGAGAAGTTGCTCAACAGGAAACAGACGCAAGAAAACATTTCACATGTTAATCTGTCTGTCCGTCTACCTATCTATTATATTCATTGGAGCACCATCTCAACACCATGTCTCTCCTTTTAGGGTTTGGATTGCTGACCTGCATAGCATCATCAGGTAGGCTTTTGTGTTTCTCTCAGGTTCTGTTGTCTGGGCCTCATAAAAGGCAGTCAACTGTCATACTTCAGTAAAAGTATAGATACCTTCATAGAAAATGACTCAAGTAAAAGTCACTCAGTAAAATACTACTTAAGTAAAAGTAAAACAATTAAACTTAAGTATCAAAAGTTAATGTATTTGCTAAAATATACTTTAGTATGAAAAGTACAAGTTTAAATCATTTCACATTCCTTATATTAAGCAAACCAGACGTTTTATTTCTTAAGGGAGTCTGCCAGATTAGAGGCAGTAGGGATGACCAGGGATTTCCTCTTGGTAAATGTGTGAATGGGACCATTTTCCTGTCCTGCTAAGCATTCTAATTGTAACGAGTACTTTTGGGTGTCAGGGAAAATGTATGGAGTAAAAAGTAAATTGTTTTCTTCAGTAATGTGGTGAAGTAAAAGTAAAAGTTGTCAAAAATATAAACAGTAAAGTACAGATACCCAATAAAACGACAGACATATCTATATCTTCCTGAGATGTACAGTGTTGATTCAAAGTAGCCTACAGACATATCTAGATCATTCTGAGTAAAACAGTGTTGATTCAAAGTAGTCTACAGACATATCTCGATCTTCCTGAGTAAAACAGTGTTGATTCAAAGTAGTCTACAGACATATCTCGATCTTCCTGAGTTATACAGTGTTGATACAAAGTAGTCTACAGACATTCATTCAGCTTTGATCAAACTTTATTAAAGAATAATGATTCTCCAGAGTAGCCTGTTCTCCTCTAGTATCATGTGATTCAGGGCCATGTGGTTTGTGACATGACCTGGATTATAACCTTTATTTAAAGCTTTTTCATCAAACGGTCCTCTTTTATTTTTATGTCAGATCTAGAACCATCCTCAGACAATTACTTTCATTATTGGTGTAATTATAATTTATGTATAAGGCTTTAAACACAGGATAAGAGCTTGCTATGTCACATGATTGTGTATAACACAGCCCTAATTAATACTTGTGGAATTATGTATTCATCCTCTTCATTTCATCCTCATCACATGAAGTATTCTGTGTGTTTATTTCAGAGCCCAGTGCTGAGACCTCTGTGTTTGTGCAGAAGGGACAGGATGTTCGCCTGAATGTCCAGACAAATGTTACACTGAAAGATGTTGATGTGCTATTTTGGAAGTTTAACACATCAGTCAATGTTATAAAGTTCCCCCCAAAAGTTACCTTTGAAAGGTACCGAGGTAGGGCTGAATTGATTGTGGAAGACTTCTCTCTGCTACTGAAGAACCTACAGGAAGGAGACAGTGGACTTTATGATGCAGTAGTGTCTGGTTTCAATGACAGAAACGTTGCTTATTACGTGTTGGTAGTTCAAGGTAGATTTAACCTTGTTATTTGTTGTTGTTCTCCTTGCTGTTGTTTGGTAGGACTTTACTTGACCAAACGTTTTCTACTGGTATACAACTCTATTTATCCCAGTTTGTCTATTTGTTTTCAGAGAGAGTTGAGCCACCAGTTCTGACAGTGAACTCTGTCTCCTCCATCAATGCCATCTGTAAGGTGACTGTGACCTGCAGAGGTCAGAACATCTCTGTCACCTCCAGCTGTAACAGCAGCACCTGCTCTCAGGTGAGAGGAGAGAGTAGAGGGGCTGAGACCTCCACTGTCCCCCTGCTCTCTGTCTATGTGGCAGGGGGTTCCATCATATGTAACCACAGCAACAAAGTCAGCTGGGCCAACGACACCAAGGAGCGAGTGGAACTTTGTCCATTGAAATGTGGTAAGACACAAACACACAAATACACATCTCCAATATTGTATGCCAGTTATACACTGAGTGCACAAAACATTAAAAACACCTTCCTAAAATTGAATTGCACCCCCAATTTTCCCCTCAGAAGAGCCTCTGCTCATTTAGGCATGGACTCTACAAGGTGGCGCATGTTGACTCCATTGCTTTCCACAGTTGTGTTAAATTGGCTGGTTGTCCTGGCACCTATCACATATCCCGTTTCAAGGAACTTCCATATTTTGTCTTGCCCATTCACCCTCTGAATGGCACACATACACAATCCATGTCTCAATCGTCTCAAGCCTTAAAAATCCTTCTTCAACCTGTCTCCTCCCCTTCATCTACACTGATTGAAGTGGATTTAACAAGTAACATGATCGTAGCTTTCACCTGGATTCACCTGGTCAGTCTATGTCACAGAACGAGCAGGTGTTCTTAAAGTTTTGTACATTCTGTGTATTAATAGAAGAACTGTAAAATTGTCCCCAGACTAATCTCACACAGGAGGAAGTGTCTAATCTGTGAGAGGAACTGTAACATATTGTCTGTTTGTTGTGAACCAGTGTCTCCCCCTGCTGGTAGCATGTCTGTGTGCATGCTGAAGATCATCCTGGTGTCTGTGGGGCTGGTCATCATGATCTCTGCTGTCATCACTGTCCACATCAGGCACAGATTCCACTATGGATAGATTCATGTGTATTGTATTTTTTCTACCTCAGACAAAGTGATTTAGACTCATGCTTCATTACTGAAAAAGTAGAGATTCATGATGATTATTATCAGTATTTTGTCTCATCTGGTTTTCTATTTGAAATAATTGTTGGTCATACTGGTCTTGGCCAGTCAGTTGACTGCTCTTCCCACATAAAGCCTCCAGTTCCCTCGATGGATGATCGATCAGTCAACCTACTTTTGTTGACAAATGTGACACCTTTTGGAAGCAGACAATGCTCTACAAGGAGGATGGGATCCACTCTAATCACTTCTGTGTCTGGATCCTGTCTCAACACTACAAGGCAGAGTTGAGGCATTGACTGATCAAATCAAGCTCCTCAAATTGTATTTACTCCCATTAAATAGTATTGATATCATTCTGCCACAGCTTCTCATGTTGATAGGTGTATTGTGAACAGTAATTCTGTGCCTGCTATTTTAATTTCCATTGATAGCTCTGTTAGCTCCCGTTAGCTCTGTTGTTAGCGCCACCTATGCTATTAATAGTTTTACAGTATATCAAGCTATCGTTTTGCTACATTTGCTCATAAGCATAGTGTTATTGTTAATAGTTCTATTGTACTGATTTATCTGAATTCTTATATTAGCTCAGGAACCAGGAAGCCCATTGTGGCTAGCTCAACCAGTTCTATTGACTCTTGTGTCACCATGGATACTCCTGCTGTTTTCAAATCTCGCAGAAGGCTTGGACTGTTACATTTAAATGTGCCTGATGTCTAAACTGGATGTTCTGGGTGCATGACACTAGTCCAGATGTTTTGTTTATCTCAACATGCAACAATTTCATAGATTTTACTGAGTTACAGTTCTTAAAGTCAATTGAAATAAATAAATTAGGTCTTAATCTATGGATTTCACATGACTGGGAATACAGACATGCATCTCTTGGTCACAGATACCTTAAAATAAAAGATATGGGCGTGGATCAGAAAACCAGTCAGTATCTGGTGTGACCACCATTTGCCTTATACAGCGCGACACATCTCCTTCGCATAGAGTTGATCAGACTGTTGATTGTGGTCTGTGAAAATGTTGTCCCACTCCTCTTCAATGGCTGTGCAAAGTTGCTGCATATTGGTGGGAACTGGAACATGCTGTTGTACATGTTGATCCAGAGCATCCACACATGCTCAAAGGGTGAAATGTCTGAGTATGCAGGCCGTGGAAGAACTGGGACATTTTTAGCTTCCAGGAATTGTGTACAGATCCTTGCGACATGGGGCCGTGCATTATCATGCTGAAACATGAGGTGATGGCGGCGGATGGATGGATGGCACGGCGATGGGCCTCAGGACCTTGTCATGGTATCTCTGTGCATTCAAATCAATCAAATGCAATTGTGTTCGTTGAACGTAGCTTATGTCTGCCCATACCATAACCGCACCGCCACCATGGGTCACTCTGTTCACAATATTGACAGCACTTACCCACAGCGCCAGACACGAGTTCTGCGGTTGTGAGGCCAGTTGGATGTACAACTACATTGTAGTTGGCTTACGGTAGAAATTAACATTACATTCTCTGGCAACAGCTCTGGTGGATGTTCCTGCAGTCAGCATGCCAATTGCAAATTTGGGACATCTGCTGTGGCATTGTGTTGTGGGACAAAACTGCACATTTTAGAGTGGCCTTTTATTGTCCCCAGCACAAGTTGCACCTGTGTAATGATCATGATGTTTAATCAGCATCTTGATATGCCACACCTGTCAGGTGGATGGATTATCTTGGCAAAGGAGAAATGCTCACTACCAGGGATGTAAACAAATTTGTGACCGACTGCCTTGATTTACTTGACGTCAACATTGAAGAAGCGACTCCGGGATAGTGGCCTTCTAGGCAGAGTTGCAATGAAAAAGCCGTATCTCAGACTGACCAATAAAAATAAAAGATTAGGATTGGCAAAAGAACACAGTCACTGGACAGAGGAACTCTGCCTAGAAGGCCAGCATCCCGGAGTCGACCTCATCACTGTTGACGTTGAGACTGGTGTTTTGCTGGTACTATTTAATGAAGCTGCCAGTTGAAGACTTGTGAGGCATCTGTTTCTCAAACTAGACACTCCAATGTACCTGTCCTCTTGCTCAGTTGTGCACCGGGGCCTCCCACTCCACTTTCCATTCTGGTTAGTGCCAGATGCGCTGTTCTGTGACGAGAATAGTACACAGCGTTGTACGAGATTGTACGAGATTTCTCAGAACAAGAATAGACTAACGTGTTTAAGAAGAAAGGTCTTTGTTTCTGGTTATTTTGTGCCTGTAATCAAACCCACATATACTGATGCTCCATATACTCAACTAGTCTAAAGAAGGACAGTTTTATTGCTTCTTTAAGCAGGACAACAGTTTTCATCTGTGCATAATTGCAAAGGGGTTTTCTAATGATCAATTAGCTAATCCAAGTTTATACTTTTAAAGGCTAACAAAACGTGCCATTTGAACACAGGAGTGATGGCTGCTGATATTGGGCCTCTGTACACCTATGTAGATATTCCATAACAAATATATATATATATTTTACAGTAACAATAGTCATTTACAACATTAACAATGTCTACACTGTATTTCTTACCAATTTGATGTTATTTTAAATGGACAAAAATGTGCTTTTTTTCAGAAACAAGGACATTTCTAAGTGATCCAAAACTTTTGAATGGTATACATTTCTGCACATTTGAATGTTGCAACAATAGGACTAGCGTTTGAGTGAGCGAGACAGAACATCATTTTGAAACAAGCCCTGATCCCAATGAATAGACTGCCCCCACATGGAGAAAAAGAGAACTGCTCATTTTCAGCCACTCACAAGGCTCATTTGAATTTCCTGATGCATCAGCAAAATTATCTGCGACAAAAGAGTGATCAAGTTAAGATCTGACATCTGTAGGCCCATCTGACTCGTTCGCTGTTGTCACAGATGATGAAACTCCCTGCCACATAGAGAGCAGGGGGACAGTGGAGGTCTCAGCCCCTCTACTCTCTCCTCCCACCTGAGAGCAGGTGTTGCTGTTACAGCTGGAGGTGACAGAGTTCACTGTCAGGACTGGTGACTCAACTCTCTCTGAAAACAAATAGAAACCCCTTATTGTTTGTTTATTAACCTGAGTAGATACCATAATCAGCTGGTGTACCAATGAATCTGATGTACTAGTGGAAAGTATTTTACCTACACACTATGTTTAGCTCTATTGATTGATGTGTATACAAAAACATAATAGAAAACATCTCAGTTTAGCTTGTATCAACAAAAACATATCTACTTTATTACCAGGTAATCATGCAAATATATTCACCTCAAATAACAATATGTGTGAGCTTATATAAAGATGAATCAAAGTTGCCCTCGTCAGTTTTCCCACCAGCTTAAGTTACTGAGCACCAACTTTGTCATATGTCATATTTCATAAATGTGTCAAAGGTCGGCTTGTTTGACATTTGATGGAAATAGTTACAGATGTATAACTACTAGGAAGTTGAATAACCGGTTCAGCCTTGTACACTATCTGCCCAATATAGCACATGGTTAGACACACATCACCATGGAAACTGTAAAGCAGCCTACACTCTTAGAAAAAAATATGTTTTAAAAGGGGTCTTCGGCTGTCCCCATAGGAGAACCCTTTTTGGTTCCATGTAGTAACTTCTGTGGAAAAGGATGTAACTGGAACCAAAAAGGGTTCTTCAAAGGGGCCAGCCGAATAACCCTTTTAGGCGTTAGATAGCACCTTTTTTTCTAAGAGTGTATGGTGGGACTTTCCTGTCAAAACCACCACAAGGTCACACAGAATTGAAGAAGTTGTTATTTTCAGTGACAGTGTCACGCCTTGGTCATTGTATTTTGTGTTTTTGGTATATGTTTGGGTAGGCCAGGGTGTGACATGGGTTTATATGTTATGTTTCGTATTGGGGTTTGTAGTAATTGGGATTGCGGCTGATTAGGGGTGTAAGTCGCTCTGGATAAGGTGTCTGCTAAATGACTTAAATGTAAATGTTAAATGGGTGTGTCTAGTTAGGCTTGGCTGCCTGAGGCGATTCTCAATCAGAGTCAGGTGCTTGTCGTTGCCTCTGATTGAGAACCGTATTTAGACAGCCTGACTTTCGCGTTGTAATTTGTGGGTGTTTGTTCCTGTCTCTGTGTTGTAGTCACCTGTAATTAGTTTCACGTTCCGTTTGTTGTTTTCTTATATCAGTTATTTCATGTACCGCGATATATTTCATTAAAGTCATGAGTAACCTACACGCTGCATTTCGGTCTGACTCTCTTCATACAACAGATGAACGACTTTACAGACAGATTGTTTCATATGACTCACTGCAGTGACATCACATGAGCCTTGAGCACACTGCAGTTTTATTTCTTCAAGAGTCCCAGGGCAGATCTGCTCTAGGCCCAAAATTCATTTAATTGGCTTTTTTTTGTGCTTTGAGCAAGGAAGCTAGAAAGCTAGCTACTTTATGATAATGCCATGATTTACAGGTTACTGCTAACATAGCTGCGGGATGTATGGGTGCTGCAGCACCCCTAATAAATCACAATTAAAAAAAAATAAGTGCACTATGTGGGGCGGCTAGCCTAGTGGTTAGAGCGTTGGACTAGTAACCAGAAGGTTGCGAGTTCAAACCCCTGAGCTGACAAGGTACAAATCTGTCGTTCTGCCCCTGAAGAATGTGTTCTTAACTGACTTGCCTAGTTAAATAAAGGTACAATTAAAAAAAAAATAATAATAAAATAAATTACTCCTGTACCGTCAACCAAAATGTTCCTAATCAAAAGCATTCCAAATCTGATTCATGTCATAGAAATACAATAATAATATTTATACGACCCATACCTTCATCATCCAAACCATCATCTTCACTTCCAACAATTGTTTTCATTTTTTAAATTAAATATTAAAACATACAATCAAATTGTTACATACAAACAAACATACAATCTATCTGCAGTGAAGCCACTCAAAATATACATTATATTCAGTCATCTAGCAGACACTCCCATCCAGAGCGAACCACAGGAGCAACCAAGGTGAAGCGCCCCGCCCAGGGCCACATCAAACCGATCTCCCATCAAGTCAAATCAGGGAGCCGGACCAGCGACCAATCAGCCACCGGGACAAGCTCCCAACCGCCAGGCCAACAACCATCCAAGATCCTCTAACAGTTCTCGAGAGCTGCCCCACAACTCTCCGATAACCCCCCTAACAGCCCCCCCACCCCACCCCGAAATAAACCTCTCATTACACTCTCATTACACTGTTTATCACAGTGCCATCCGTTTTGTCACTAAAGCACCTTATACTACCCACCACTGCGACTTGTATGCTCTAGTCGGCTGGCCCTCGCTACATATTCGTCGCCAGACCCACTGGCTCCAGGTCATCTACAAGGCCATGCTAGGTAAAGCTCCGCCTTATCTCAGTTCACTGGTCACGATGGCAACACCCATCCGTAGCACGCGCTCCAGCAGGTGTACATCACTGATCATCCCTAAAGCCAACACCTCATTCGGCCGCCTTTCGTTCCAGTACTCTGCTGCCTGTGACTGGAACGAATTGCAAAAATCGCTGAAGTTGGAGACTTTTATCTCCCTCACCAACTTCAAACATCAGCTATCTGAGCAGCTAACCAATCGCTGCAGCTGTACATAATCTATTGGTAAATAGCCCACCCATTTTCACCTACCTCATCCCCACAGTTTTTATTTATTTACTTTTCTGCTCTTTTGCACACCAATATCTACCTGTACATAATCATCTGATCATTTATCACTCCAGTGTTAATCTGCAATATTGTAATTATTCGCCTACCTCCTCATGCCTTTTGCACACATTGTATATAGACTCCCCTTTTTTTTCTACTGTGTTATTGACTTGTTAATTGTTTACTCCATGTGTAACTCTGTGTTGTCTGTTCACACTGCTATGCTTTATCTTGGCCAGGTCGCAGTTGCAAATGAGAACTTGTTCTCAACTATCCTACCTGGTTAAATAAAGGTGAAATAAAAATAAATAAAATAAAATAAAATGTCTGTGTGTGTGCACATGTCTGTGTGTGCATGTCTGTGTGTGCATGTCTGTGTGTGTATGTCTGTGTGTGTGCAGACCTATGTGTGTGTATATCTGTGTGTGTATGTCTGTGTGTGTATATCTGTGTGTGTGCACATGTGTGTGTGTGCGTGTGTGTGTATTTGTGTGTGTGTGTGTGTGTGTGTGTGTGTGTGTGTGTGTGTGTGTGTGTGTGTGTGTGTGTGTGTGTGTGTGTGTGTGTGTGTGTGTGTGTGTGTGTGTGTGTGTGTGTGTGTGTGTGTGTGTGTGTGTGTGTGTGTGTGTATATCTGTGTCTGTGCACATCTGTGTGTATATATCTGTGTGTATGCACTTGTATGCATTTTAATGCGAGTGCGTCTTTCAACTATGCTGTGATGTTTAACATACAATTTGAATCTATCTAATTGAATAGAATCCCCAGATTGCGAGCTGAAGATGAATACCTTTACTAAGAGTATTAGTATAGTAGCAATCGACTGACCAGGTCTCATCAGATCACCGAACAAAGCTATTTCTAGGGTCAATTTTAGATTAATGTTAAATCTTGCATCATTTTATATATAAACCCTTTCACCCTGTGGCTTGGAATCGGTAGATCAAAAATATTTTCCCAGCTATTTTGAAATCTGTAGGGTACAGCTGTCAACATTCTGGTCCTTAAATGAAACTGGTATACTTTCCTATTTCAGCTATTTTTGTTCCTCTGCCAGTTTTGATCCTTTATATTGGGCAGACAGACTATGTCCCTACCTCCTCCCACTACCACCTGCCTCCTCCATTTTGGGGGTAATCCTGTAATCAATTGGTTGTAATCTTGGATTGAGCAGACATTCCCAAACAATTATGATATAAAAGACATAATTCTACCATTCCAATTTACAATATAATTTAAAAACAAAACTCCCTTTTCAAACATCTTTTCCATGAATACAGGTATTTTATCAACCAGCACAATTCAGTTCAAACATAACATTTGTTGTAATATTTGTTCTATCTTTTCTGGAGGATGAAATTGAAATTGTAACTAGCTCTGAAATGATTGTTTGAAGATACTTGAACAAGGTTTGAATATAAATTAATCGTAAATGAGACAATCTGCACAAAGGTAAAAAGGAATGTTTTTAACAATGGGTGAGTTTTTCTTAGTAATCTACTTGAAAACCATTTTGGGTTCAAGTAAAACTTTTGTATGAGTGAAGATGTTAGAGAGAGGTTTAGTGCTTTTATATTTAATCATCTCAACCCACCCAGTTCATATTCATTATATACAGTTGATGTCGGAAGTTTACATACACTTAGGTTGGAATCATTAAAACTTGTTTTTCAACCACTCCACAAATTTCTTGTTAACAAACTTTAGTTTTGGCAAGTCGGTTAGGACATCTACTTTGTGCATGACACAAGTTATTTTTCCACAATTGTTTACAGAATTATTTCCCTTAAAAATAACTGTATCACAATTCCAGTGGGTCAGAAGTTGACATACACTAAGTTGACTGTGCCTTTAAACAACTTGGACATTTCCAGAAAATTATGTCATGGCATGAGAAGCTTCTGATAGGCTAATTAACATCATTTGAGGCAATTGGAGGTAACCCTGTGGAAGTATTTCAAGGCCTACCTTCAAACTCAGTGCTTCTTTGCTTTACATCATGGGAAAATCAAAAGAAATTAACAAAGACCTCAAAACAAATGGTAGACCTCCACAAGTCTGGTAAATCCTTGGGAGCAATTTCCAAACGCCTGAAGGTACCACGTTCATCTGTACAAACAATAGTACGCAAGTATAAACACCATGGGACCACGCAGCCACCGTACCACTCAGGAAGGAGACGCGTTCTGTCTCCTAGAGATGAACGTACTTTGGTGCGAAAAGTGCAAATCAATCCCAGAACAACAGCAAAGGACCTTGTGAAGATGCCGGAGGAAACAGGTACAAAAGTATCTATATCCACAGTAAAACGCGTCCTTTATAGACATAACCCGAAAGGCCACTCAGAAAGGGAGAAGCTACTGCTCCAAAACCGCCATTAAAAAGCCAGACTACGGTTTGCGACTGCACATGGGGACAAAGATCAAACTTTTGGAGAAGTGTCCCCTGGTCTAATGAAACAAAAATAGAACTGTTTGGCCATAATGACTATTGTTATGTTTGGAAGAAAAATGGGGAGGCTTGCACTTCACTGGTGCACTTCACAAAATAGATGGCATCATGAGGTAGGAAAATGATGTGGATATATTGAAGCAACATCTCAAGACATCAATCAGGAGGTTAAAGCTTGGTCGCAAATGGATCTTCCAAATGGACAATGACCCCAAGCATACTTCCAAAGTTGTGGCAAAATGGCTTAAGGATAACAAAGTCAAGGTATTGGCGTGGCCATCACAAAGCCCTGACCTCAATCCTATAGAACATTTGTGGGCAGAACTGAAAAAGCGTGCGCGAGCAAGGAGGCCTACAAATCTGACTCAGTTACACCAGCTCTGTCAGGAGGAATGGGCCAAAATTCACCCAACTTATTGTTGGAAGCTTGTGGATGGCTACACGAAACGTTTGACCCAAGTTAATAAAGGCAATGCTACCAAATACTAATTGAGTGTATGTAAACTTCTGACCCACTGGGAATGTGATGAAAGAAAAAAAAGCTGAAAGAAATCATTCTCTCTTCTATTATTCTGACATTTCACATTCTTAAAATGAAGTAGTGATCCTAACTGACCTAAAACAAGGAATTTTTACTAGGATTAAATGTCAGGAATTGTGGAAAACTGAGTTAAATGTATTTGGCTAAGGTGTATGTAAACTTCTGACTTCAACTGTACATATCTACCTCAATGACCTTGTACCCCTGCACATCGACTGGGTACTGTTACCCCGTGTATATATTTCTCTTTACTCATGGTGTATTTATTTATTCATTCATAGGATTTGTACTTTTCTATTATTTCTCTATTTTCTTTCGCTCTGCATTGTTGGGAAGGGCCTGTAAGTAAGCATTTCACTGTTAGTCTGTACCTGTTGTTTCTCTCTATATTGTTGGGAAGGGCCTGTAAGTAAGCATTTCACTGTTAGTCTATACCTGTTGTTTCTCTCTATATTGTTGGGAAGGGCCTGTAAGTAAGCATTTCACTGTTAGTCTATACCTGTTGTTTCTCTCTATATTGTTGGGAAGGGCCTGTAAGTAAGCATTTCACTGTTAGTCTATACCTGTTGTTTCTCTCTATATTGTTGGGAAGGGCCTGTAAGTAAGCATTTCACTGTTAGTCTATACCTGTTGTTTCTCTCTGCATTGTTGGGAAGGACCTGTAGTAAGCATTTCACCGTTTCTCTCTGTATTGTTGGGAAGGGCCTGTAGTAAGCATTTCACTGTTAGTCTATACCTGTTGTTTCTCTCTACATTGTTGGGAAGGGCCTGTAAGTAAGCATTTCACTGTTAGTCTATACCTGTTGTTTCTCTCTATATTGTTGGGAAGGGCCTGTAAGTATTTCACTGTTAGTCATTTCACTGTTAGTCTATACCTGTTGTTCTCTCTGCATTGTTGGGAAGGGCCTGTAGTAAGCATTTCACTGTTAGTCTATACCTGTTGTTTCTCTCTGCATTGTTGGGAAGGGCCTGTAGTAAGCATTTCACTGTTAGTCTATACCTGTTGTTTCTCTCTGTATTGTTGGGAAGGGCCTGTAAGTAAGCATTTCACTGTTAGTCTATACCTGTTGTTTCTCTCTGTATTGTTGGGAAGGGCCTGTAAGTAAGCATTTCACTGTTAGTCTATACCTGTTGTTTCTCTCTGCATTGTTGGGAAGGGCCTGTAAGTAAGCATTTCACTGTTAGTCTATACCTGTTGTTTCTCTCTGCATTGTTGGGAAGGGCCTGTAAGTAAGCATTTCACCGTTTCTCTCTGCATTGTTGGGAAGGGCCTGTAGTAAGCATTTCACTGTTAGTCTATACCTGTTGTTTCTCTCTACATTGTTGGGAAGGGCCTGTAAGTAAGCATTTCACTGTTAGTCTATACCTGTTGTTTCTCTCTGCATTGTTGGGAAGGACCTGTAGTAAGCATTTCACTGTTAGTCTATACCTGTTGTTTCTCTCTATATTGTTGGGAAGGGCCTGTAAGTAAGCATTTCACTGTTAGTCTATACCTGTTGTTTCTCTCTGCATTGTTGGGAAGGACCTGTAGTAAGCATTTCACTGTTAGTCTATACCTGTTGTTTCTCTCTGCATTGTTGGGAAGGGCCTGTAAGTAAGCATTTCACTGTTAGTCTATACCTGTTGTTTCTCTCTGTATTGTTGGGAAGGGCCTGTAAGTAAGCATTTCACTGTTAGTCTATACCTGTTGTTTCTCTCTATATTGTTGGGAAGGGCCTGTAAGTAAGCATTTCACTGTTAGTCTATACCTGTTGTTTCTCTCTATATTGTTGGGAAGGGCCTGTAAGTAAGCATTTCACTGTTAGTCTATACCTGTTGTTTCTCTCTATATTGTTGGGAAGGGCCTGTAGTAAGCATTTCACTGTTAGTCTATACCTGTTGTTTCTCTCTATATTGTTGGGAAGGGCCTGTAAGTAAGCATTTCACCGTTTCTCTCTGCATTGTTGGGAAGGGCCTGTAGTAAGCATTTCACTGTTGTTTCTCTCTGTATTGTTGGGAAGGGCCTGTAGTAAGCATTTCACCGTTTCTCTCTGCATTGTTGGGAAGGGCCTGTAAGTAAGCATTTCACTGTTAGTCTATACCTGTTGTTTCTCTCTGTATTGTTGGGAAGGACCTGTAGTAAGCATTTCACTGTTAGTCTATACCTGTTGTTTCTCTCTGTATTGTTGGGAAGGACCTGTAGTAAGCATTTCACTGTTAGTCTATACCTGTTGTTTCTCTCTGCATTGTTGGGAAGGGCCTGTAGTAAGCATTTCACTGTTAGTCTATACCTGTTGTTTCTCTCTGTATTGTTGGGAAGGGCCTGTAGTAAGCATTTCACTGTTAGTCTATACCTGTTGTTTCTCTCTGTATTGTTGGGAAGGGCCTGTAAGTAAGCATTTCACTGTTAGTCTATACCTGTTGTTTCTCTCTATATTGTTGGGAAGGGCCTGTAAGTAAGCATTTCACTGTTAGTCTATACCTGTTGTTTCTCTCTGCATTGTTGGGAAGGGCCTGTAAGTAAGCATTTCACTGTTAGTCTATACCTGTTGTTTCTCTCTATATTGTTGGGAAGGGCCTGTAAGTAAGCATTTCACTGTTAGTCTATACCTGTTGTTTCTCTCTGCATTGTTGGGAAGGGCCTGTAGTAAGCATTTCACTGTTAGTCTATACCTGTTGTTTCTCTCTGCATTGTTGGGAAGGGCCTGTAGTAAGCATTTCACTGTTAGTCTATACCTGTTGTTTCTCTCTGTATTGTTGGGAAGGGCCTGTAAGTAAGCATTTCACTGTTAGTCTATACCTGTTGTTTCTCTCTGCATTGTTGGGAAGGGCCTGTAAGTAAGCATTTCACTGTTAGTCTATACCTGTTGTTTCTCTCTGCATTGTTGGGAAGGGCCTGTAAGTAAGCATTTCACTGTTAGTCTATACCTGTTGTTTCTCTCTGCATTGTTGGGAAGGGCCTGTAAGTAAGCATTTCACTGTTAGTCGTTTTTCTCTCTGCATTGTTGGGAAGGGCCTGTAAGTAAGCATTTCACTGTTAGTCTATACCTGTTGTTTCTCTCTGCATTGTTGGGAAGGGCCTGTAAGTAAGCATTTCACTGTTAGTCTATACCTGTTGTTTCTCTCTGTATTGTTGGGAAGGACCTGTAGTAAGCATTTCACTGTTAGTCTATACCTGTTGTTTCTCTCTGCATTGTTGGGAAGGGCCTGTAAGTAAGCATTTCACTGTTAGTCTATACCTGTTGTTTCTCTCTGTATTGTTGGGAAGGACCTGTAGTAAGCATTTCACTGTTAGTCTATACCTGTTGTTTCTCTCTGCATTGTTGGGAAGGGCCTGTAAGTAAGCATTTCACTGTTAGTCTATACCTGTTGTTTCTCTCTGTATTGTTGGGAAGGGCCTGTAAGTAAGCATTTCACCGTTTTTCTCTCTGCATTGTTGGGAAGGGCCTGTAAGTAAGCATTTCACTGTTTCTCTCTGTATTGTTGGGAAGGGCCTGTAAGTAAGCATTTCACCGTTTCTCTCTGCATTGTTGGGAAGGGCCTGTAAGTAAGCATTTCACTGTTAGTCTATACCTGTTGTTTCTCTCTGTATTGTTGGGAAGGACCTGTAGTAAGCATTTCACTGTTAGTCTATACCTGTTGTTTCTCTCTGCATTGTTGGGAAGGGCCTGTAAGTAAGCATTTCACTGTTAGTCTATACCTGTTGTTTCTCTCTGCATTGTTGGGAAGGGCCTGTAAGTAAGCATTTCACTGTTAGTCTATACCTGTTGTTTCTCTCTGCATTGTTGGGAAGGGCCTGTAAGTAAGCATTTCACTGTTAGTCTATACCTGTTGTTTCTCTCTGTATTGTTGGGAAGGACCTGTAGTAAGCATTTCACTGTTAGTCTATACCTGTTGTTTCTCTCTGTATTGTTGGGAAGGACCTGTAGTAACCGTAGCGTACGTGTAGGTATGTACGGCAGGACAAATCAGAGAGGTAGGTAGGAGCAAGCCCATGTAATGCTTTGTAGGTTAGCAGTAAACCTTGAAATCAGCCCTTGTTTGACAGAAGCATTTCACTGTTAGTCTATACCTGTTGTTTCTCTCTGCATTGTTGGGAAGGACCTGTAGTAAGCATTTCACTGTTAGTCTATACCTGTTGTTTCTCTCTGTATTGTTGGGAAGGGCCTGTAGTAAGCATTTCACTGTTAGTCTATACCTGTTGTTTCTCTCTGCCATTGTTGGGAAGGGCCTGTAAGTAAGCATTTCACTGTTAGTCTATACCTGTTGTTTCTCTCTGTATTGTTGGGAAGGGCCTGTAATTTTCAGCATTTCACTGTTAGTCTATACCTGTTGTTTCTCTCTGCATTGTTGGGAAGGGCCTGTAAGTAAGCATTTCACTGTTAGTCTATACCTGTTGTTTCTCTCTGCATTGTTGGGAAGGGCCTGTAAGTAAGCATTTCACTGTTAGTCTATACCTGTTGTTTCTCTCTGTATTGTTGGGAAGGGCCTGTAAGTAAGCATTTCACTGTTAGTCTATACCTGTTGTTTCTCTCTATATTGTTGGGAAGGGCCTGTAAGTAAGCATTTCACTGTTAGTCTATACCTGTTGTTTCTCTCTGTATTGTTGGGAAGGGCCTGTAAGTAAGCATTTCACTGTTAGTCTATACCTGTTGTTTCTCTCTATATTGTTGGGAAGGGCCTGTAAGTAAGCATTTCACCGTTTCTCTCTGCATTGTTGGGAAGGGCCTGTAGTAAGCATTTCACTGTTAGTCTATACCTGTTGTTTCTCTCTGCATTATTGGGAAGTGCAACGATGTGTGCTGAGAGTCAGGAAGTAAGTTTAGGGAGTGAAGGTTTAATAAATAAAAGGAACATAATACAAAACAAGAAACACAAACAACTGTCGTGGAAATTTCCTCTATTTACCAAATCATGGGAGCAAACCACACACACACGTCAGAGTTAGTTATAAAAGTCCATCTTTAATTATATCAGCTCTATCACAATCCTGTGACTCTCAGGTAATTCAGTGTCTCAATTAATTCTTTGAGAGCCCCTTCCACATTGCAATAGCCTTTTGAGTTTCAACAGTTCAGTATCTCTAATGAAAAGTTGAGAGTCCCAACACAATGGCAAATGGGATCCTTTATAGCAAAGATACACAGGATAAGACAGCATCGGCATAATTCATTGTTCAGCTTTGTCTCCTCTCTCAACCTCAGAACCATAAACCAATCCTCCATATCAACAGGCATATATCAAATTGTCATTTAGATACAACCAATTCTAAATACAACCAATCCTGGACAAGATCACAGAGACACCCTGACTGGCACACAGACATTGTGGAGCAAAAGATATGTTTACACATGATGACACTTTGACCTCTCCCCTCTCTGCGGCCCATGCAACTTAGTCTTGACATAGAACAGATAACTGCAACCTCGCCACAGTATTATACAAAAATACCATTCTGATGAGAAGTAACTTACACACATTTGATGAATATAAAACATCTTACATATGTTACCAACAAATTCTGATTCTTCCACGGCACAGACAGAAAACAGAAACTGCAACAATGACGCCTGGGGAAGGAACCAAAGGAAGTGACATTTATAAGGCAGGTAATCAAGGAGGTGATGGAGCCCAGGTGAGTGTCATAATGAGCTGATGCGTGTAACAATGGTGACAGGTGTGCGCCATAGAAAGCAGACTGGTGACCTAGTGGCTTGAGAGGGAGCAGACGTGACAGGAAGGGCCCGTAAGTCAGCATTTCACTGTTAGTCTACACCTGTTGTTTACGAAGCGTGTGACCATTTTTATTTGGTTGTTACACGAACATGGGAACATTGCCTTTAAAAGGATTGAATAGAATCCCGGCCTAAAATGATGTTCAAATTCCTGATTATTGTTGGCTAGTCTTTTTCCCCACCATAGCATATAAACTCTCAGGCATGGAGGTCATGGGGGCCATGGTAGTCATGGGGAGGTCTACAGGCAGGGGCTGGTGGTTCACAGGCTGGGGTTGGGGACGTCCCCCAATACTGTAGATGGTGGGTGATGCTGGACCTGGAGACATCTGCTGTTCACCGCCTGCTTGACTGTTATCTGGAGTCTGGAGAATAAAATTCACTTCATTAAATATTTCTCAGTAGCTGTTCAATGCTCTACATATACGCACAAAATGAAGATGAGTTTGTTGTTAATTTGGAATTTATATGTTTTCCATGAAAAACATTTTCAAAAAATGTCATCGACAGTATCAGTGATGTTAAATATCTTACCCCATCTGTAGCATAATCGGTGTTTATAATATCCTTTATGTCACCTATAAGTCAACCACGTAAAAATCCAACAAATATTTATTAAGAGTTACATTTTCAGATTCGCTATGAGCACCTTTGGAAACTATTCAGACCCCTTGACTTTTTCCACATTTTGTTACTTTACAGCCTTATTCTAAAATGGATTAAACAAATATACCTCAATCTACAAACAATACCCCATAATGACAAAGCGAAAACAGATTTTAATTTTTTTTAGCAAATGTATAAATGAAAGACAAACACCTTATTTATGTCAGTTCTCAGACCTTTTGCTATGAGACTCTAAATTGGGCTCGGGTGCATCCTGTTTCCATTGATCATCCTTGATGTTTCTACAACTTGATTGGAGTCCACCTGTTGTAAATTCAATTGATTGGACATGATTTCGAAAGGCACAAACCTGTCTTTATAAGGTCCTACTGTTGACAGTGCATGTCAGAGCAAAAACCAAACCATGAGGTCAAAGGTATTGTCCATAGAGCTCAGAGACAGGTTTGTGTCGAGGCACAGATCTGGGGAAGGGTACCAAAACATATCTGCTGCATTGAAGGTACAAGAACACAGTGGCCTCCATCATTCTGAAATGGAAGAAGTTTGGAACCACCAAGACTCTTCCTGGAGCTGGTCGCCTGGCCAAACTGAGCAATTGGGGGGGATGGGACTTTGTCAGGGAGGTGACCAAGAACCCGCTGGTCACTCTGACAGAGCTCTGGAGTTCCTCTGTGGAGATGGGAGAACCTTCCATAAGGACAACCATCTCTGCAGCACTCCACCAATCAGGCCATTATGGTAGAGTGGCCAGAAGGAAGTCACTCCTCAGTAAATGGCGTAAGACAGCCGGCTTGGAGTTTGCCAAAAGGCACCTAAAGGACTTTCAGATGATGAGAAACAAGATTCTCTGGTCTGATGAAACCAAGATTGACCTCTTTGGCCTGAATGCCAAGCGTTACGTCAGGAGGAAACCTGGCACCATCCCTACAGTGAAGCATGGTGGTGGCAGCATCATGCTTTAGGGATGTTTTTCAGCGACAGGGACTGGGGGACATGTCAGGATCGAGGGTAAAGATGAACGGAGCAAAGTACAGATAGATCCTTGAAGAAAACCTGCTCCAGACCGCTCAGGACCTCAGACTGGGGCGAAGGTTCACCTTCCAAAAGGACACTGAACCTAAGCGCACAGCCAAGACAATGCAGGAGTGGCTTTCTCTGAATCTCCTTGAGTGGCCCAGCCAGAGCCTGGACTTGAACCCATTGTAACATCTCTGGAGAGACCTAAAAATAGCTGTGCAGCAACGCTCCCAATCCAATCTGACAGAGCTTGAGAGGATCTGCAGAGAATAATGGGAGAAACTCTCCAAATACAGGTGTGTAGAGCTTGTACTGTCATACCCAGAAAGACTCTAAGCTGTAATCGCTGCCAAAGGTACTTCAACAAAGTACTAAGCAAAGGGTCTCAACATTCATGTAAATGTGACATTTCAGGTTTTATTATTTATATATTAGCAGAATTTTCTAAAAACCTCTTGTTTGTGAGGTATTGTGTGTAGATTGATGGGGGGAAAACTATTTAATACATTTTAGAATTAGCCTGTAACATAAGAAAACGTGGAGAAAATGGGTCTGAATACTTTCCCGAATCCACTGTGTAAATAATGTGAAATCATCCTGTTTATTAGCAGCATTAGGTAGCTTACCTCCATTTTGCTTCTGCCGAATCAAAACAATCAAAACAATTAGGATGATGATGATGATGATGGCAATGCCACAGACTGTGAGAATGAGTATGACATGGTAGGTGTTGTCTTCTTGATCTGGAAATAGTCAGAAATCATCTAAATCACTACACGCTGAGTGTTACTTTGTGTGTCTGAATGTGTGCGCAAGTAGATAAAACATGTTGACCCTACTTGTAGAAAAACTCATGTTGATGAAATGGTCTGAAGTTTTTGTGGTCTAAGCTACCTGGCTAAATGCTCGATAGCCTAATGTGTACATGCATTTGTGTCTTACCAGACTTACCAGAATTAGATGCACAAATTATTTTGATTTCCTTGGTGTCGTTGGCCCAGCTGACTTGGTTGCTGTGGTTACAGATGATGGAACCCCCTGCCACATAGACAGAGAGCAGGGGGACAGTGGAGGTCTCAGCCCCTCTACTCTTTCCTCCCACCTGAGAGCAGGTGCTGCTGTTACAGCTGGAGGTGACAGAGGTGTTCTGACCTCTGCAGGTCACAGTCATGTTACAGGTGCCATTGATGGAGGAGACAGAGTTCACTGTCAGGACTGGAGGCTCAACTCTCTCTGAAAACAAATCGAACCCCATTATAGTTAATGTATTAACCTGAGTACATGAGTTAGAGTACTTATGAATATGCATTTAACCTGTACACTATGTTTAGCTCAATGTTTAGCTCTATTGATTGATACTGTAACTGTTACTTTATAATAAAATAGAAAACTGTCAAACATACCTTGGACTTTTATCAAGTATTTAGCAATGTTTCTGTCATTGTTACCACTCACTACTGCTTCATAAAGTCCACTGTCTCCTTCCTGTAGGTTCTTCAGTAGCAGAGAGAAGTCTCCCACAATCAATTCAGCCCTACCTTGGTACCTTTCAAAGGTAACTTTTGGGGGGAACTTAACAACATTGACTGATGTGTTAAACTTCCAAAATAGCACATCAAAATCTTTCAGTGTAACATTTGTCTGGACATTCAGGTGAACATCCTGTCCCTTCAACACAAACACAGAGGTCTCAGCACTGGGCTCTGAAATAAACACACAGAATACTTCATGTAAAAAAGATGAAAAAGCCCATCGTACAATGTGACAAATACAGCAGTAGGATATATGAATTTAGTAACGCAACCTCCCAAAAGAATATGTGGAAATGGATTGTTTTTGCAAATAGCCAAACTGACTGACACATTGTAATGATCCAATTTGCAGACTTTGTAGTTTGGGCTAACAATTTGTCTATACACCCTATTTGCTAAACGGTTTAAATATTAACCCATTAAAAAGATCAGCTGCCTTTAGATCAACAGAGTCACAACCTTTGTTACGAGTAATACAGAAGTACTTTTACAGCAAAGAACTAGGATATGATACACACTATCAACTGTTCAGTTGGGGCGGCAGGTTGGGCCAATAACCAAAAGGTTGCTGGATCGAATCCCCGAGCTGACAAGGTAAAAAGTTAGTTAAGAACAAATTTGTATTTTCAATGACAGCCTAGGAACAGTGGGTTAACTGCCTGTTCAGGGGCAGAACAACAGATTTTGAACCTTGTCAGCTCAGGGGTTTGAACTTGCTACCTTTCGGTTACTAGTCCAATGCTCTAACCGCTAGGCTACCCTGCCGCCCCAAAAAGTTAAATAAAAATAATAGAGGTTAAATAAAAAAGTTCAGTATCAGAAACCATTCAGTAAAATAAACATGATGAAGTATAACTCCAGGAAGTACAACCTAATCTGCCTAAAAGCATAAATAACTTGGATGCTTATAAATATGGGCACATATTTGTGGTTGATTCTTACAGACACGTGAAAACAAGTTGAGCTGTGCATTTCCGATAGTGAGAAGTTTTTCTTGCTTCAAATGGCGTTGTTGCGTAGTTTCCTGTCAGTAACCTTCTTGTAACTGACACAGAACTTTTCCTCACAGTATTGTATACTATCAGTATACTATCACCACCCAAAATTGCTGTATTACTCATTACTTGTAAACACGTGTATAGCTTCAACATATGTTTAAAACTACAGTATCATCAAAAAATGATGCCCTAAAGGTAATTACACATTTTCAATTTAAAAGTCAATGAATTACTTGAATGTTGTAAAGTTAAACACATCACATGACCTAAAACTTCAGTACTTCATTAGATTATGACTTCTTCTGAGTTCCTGTGTGATCCACTGGTTAGACAACCAGTACACTGATTAGACCGGTTATAAGCAGAGTAATCAGAACAAATTATACTGCCTGTTACTTACTAACCTACTAATCAGATTATAGACATTTGTCTAATCAATATATTAAATATCACTATACAGATGTCTTATAAAATGTTTTTACCTGAATGATGGAGTAGAGTTAGTAGAATAGAAAGGGTGAAATACATAGTCGCCATACTTTGACAAATTACTAAACATAAATGAGGAAGTATTGTCACATAGGCCTATACTTCCTCTTCCTCTAGAAGGCTTTTATAACAATAACCACAATTCTAAAATCAAATCAAATCAAATCAAATCAAATGTATTTATATAGCCCTTCGTACATCAGCTGATATCTCAAAGTGCTGTACAGAAACCCAGCCTAAAACCCCAAACAGCAAACAATGCAGGTGTAAAAGGTGTAAAATGGTGTAAAATGGTGTAAAATGTCCCATGGCATTTGAAAGGACTTGATAACCTGTTTCCAATACACTACACTTACATTTACATTTAAGTCATTTAGCAGACGCTCTTATCCAGAGCGACTTACAAATTGACTTATATAGGAACTGAAAATGCTCTCCAAACTCAGGTGTTTGTGAAATTAAAGACATGGTAGAATGCATTTTTATCATGTTACAAATCAACTTAAAAATATTAGATTTGCTATTGTGTAATTATATTTTTTCTAACACGTTTTTAACATGTACATTTCTGGTAGGGCTCTACAATAAAATGCTAATGAATTACTTAAAAATCATACAATGTGATTTTCTGGATTTTTGTTTTAGATTCCGTCTCTCACAGTTGAAGTGTACCTATGATAAAAATTACAGACCTGTACATGCTTTGTAAGTAGGAAAACCTGCAAAATTGGCAGTGTATCAAATACTTGTTCTCCCCACTGTATACACAATAACCCATAATGACAAAGCAAAAAAAATGATTTTTAGAAATGTTTGAAAATGTATTAAAAAAATAATCCCAACTGTATTCGATGGGGTTGAGGTCAGGGCTCTGTGCAGGCCTGTCAAGATCTTCCACACCGATTTTGACAAACCTTTTCTGTATGGACCTCGCTTTGTGCATTGGGGCATTGTCATGCTGAAACAGGAAAGAGCCTTCCCCTAATCGTTGGAAAAACAGAATCATCTAGAATGTGACTATATGCTGTAGCGTTTAGATTTCCCTTCACTGGAACTAAGGAGCCTGTACTATGAAAAACAGCCCCAGACCATTATTCCTCCTCCACCAAACTTTACATTAGGCACTATGCATTCGGGCAAGTTATGTTCTCATGCACTACATGCTTCAGCACTCGGCAGTCCCATTCTGTGAGCATTTGTGGCCTACCACTTCATGGCTGAGCCGTTGTTGCTCCTAGACGTTTCCAATTTACAATAACAGCACTTACAGTTGACTGGGGCAGCTCTAGCAGGGCAGAAATTTTACGAACAGACTTTTGGAAAGTCATATGACGGTGCCACGTTGAAAGTCAGAGCTATTCAGTAAGGCCATTCTACTGCCAATGTTTGTCTATGGAGATTGCATGACTGTGAGCTCGATTTCATACACGTGTCAGCAACGGGTGTGGCAGAAATAGCCGAATACTCTAATATATATACAGTACTAGTCAAAAGTTTGGACACACAAACTCATTCAAAGGTTTTTCTTTATTTTTTACTATTTTCCACATTGTAGAACAATAGTGAATACATCATGTTTTACCAATCGTCTGTATACTACACCTACCTTGTCACAACACAACTGATTGGCTCAAACACATTCATATTTCATGCCTTGTTACTGTGGCAACGACGTTGCCTAATGTCTCTCTCCTTCCTTCCTGTTTTACTGACAGATGACATCTGCTACACTCCTTCTTCCCAAAGCTCCTCCCCTCAGAAGGTGTCAGTTCCAAACACAGACAGACGTTCTAAAGCCCCTATTGGGGGGCAGGCAGCCCTACAGAGTGCCCCGGTGGGGGCGGGACTCGGAGGAGGCGTGTTCTGTCTAAGGATGGATGCATTAACATACTCATTGAGCACATCAGTGGGCGGTCGGCCCTGTACCTGTGCGACCTCTGGAAGACCTTCCTGGTTATGCAGTGGCATTAGAAGTTCTTCCTCCCCAGGCTTACCTTCATGGGGGCCTGGTTCCTGTTCAGGATTCTGTGGTATCTGGTGGCGTTTGTGCAAGGAGCTCTGCTGGGTGAGAGGATGGAGACTAACTGCCTCTCTGTGTGTGTGTGTGTGTGTGTGTCCTTAACTGCCAGTGTAGTCTTTTTGTGTCTTTTGCCAACAATTACATTGTGACATCAGGTTCTTACCAACCAACTACGAACAAAACATTCTCCTGTAAATGGGATTTACCTCATCGTGTCCCAGACAAATTTCCCCTTGAGGGCAATAGGGAGCCAATTGGGACGCACTCCCAACGTGACCCCCTAGTGAATGTGATGGAACGTTCCCTTCCAGGTGGACATGTCCAGCGACAGCCCCTTCCTCATCCTCCCCCCTCACCTTCTATCACATCATAGACGGCAGCAGCCCGCTCAGGACCTAGGCTACCAAGGCTACGCTACACCTGGTCAGGGCTGTTCCCTTTATAGTGCACTACTTTTAACAAGGGTCAGGGTCAAAAGTAGTGTACTACATAAGAAATAGGGTGCTAGTTGGAATGCAACTTAGAAGTGTGTGTCAGTGCTTTTTCCTGTCCTGAAACACTTTTCCCTCCCTCCCTCCCTCCAGCACTGATCATCCCTAACGCCAACACCTCATTTGGCCGCCTTTCCTTCCAGTTCTCTGCTGCCAGTGACTGGAATGAATTGCAAAAATCGCTGAAGCTGGAGACTTATATTTCCCTCACAAACTTTAAATATCAGCTATCTGAGCAGCTAACCGATCGCTGCAGCTGTACATCTGTAAATAGCCCACCCAATCTACCTACCTCATCCCCATATTGTTTATATTTACTTTTCTGCTCTTTTGCACACCAGGACTTGCACATCATCATCTGCTCATTTATCGCTCCAGTGTCAATCTGCCTAATTGTAATTCTTCTCTACAATGACTTTCTTTTTTTCTTCTGTGTCTTTGACTTGTTTATTGTTTATTCCATGTTTTTCCATGTGTAACTCTGTGTTGTTGTCTGTGTCACACTGCTTTGCTTTATCTTGGCCAGGTCGCAGTTGTAAATGAGAACTTTTTCTCAACTAGCCTACCTGGTTAAATAAAGGTGAAATAAAGAAAATAAATGCAGAAGCCCCCATCTCATCTAAAGCACCAGATCTGTTCACAGATATTATCCATGCAGAACCAGCAGACGCTAAGTCAACCAGGTTAATGAAATGTGATAAAATGATTAAAGCAGCAAATATTAAAAAGCAAATACAAATAAATAAAAAAAACGTGACACTGTCTATAGGATGCCAACTTTCCAACAAGTCAGTTCGTCAAATTTCTGACCTGCTAGAGGTGCCCTGGTCAACTGTAAGGGGTGTTATTGTGAAGTGGAAACATCTAGGAGCAACAACTGCTCAGCCGCAAAGTGGTATGCCACACAAGCTAGAAGAACAAGAAACGCACACCTATTAAGGCGAGGTGCTGGCTAGCGGAGTAGAAACTTGAAAATAAAGGAGAGCTGCACACTCTAGGAGCTCAGATGCAAAAATGTAATACCAACGTTTCGACAGCCAAGCTGTCTTCATCAGGGTGACAGAACGGGACCGTCAACTGTAAGGGGTGTTATTGTGAAGTGGAAACGTCTAGGAGCAACAACGTCACAGCCTCGAAGTGGTATACCACACAAGCTGACAGAACGGGACCGCTGCGTGCTGAAGCGTGTACCGCTTCCTACCGAGTTCAAAACTGTCTCTGGAAGCAACTTCAGCACAAGAACTGTTTGTCAGGGGACCTTCATGAAATGGGTTTCCATGGCCGAGGACCTGCACACGACACTATATTCATAAAGAAAATACTTGACACACAAAAGTACTTGTTACATTTTGAATGGTTAGCAGGACGGGAAAATGGTCCAATTCACGAACGTATTGAGAGAACACGTGGTCATCCCTACTGCCTCTGATCTGGTGAACTCACTAAACACAAATGCATCATTTGAAAATGATGTCTGAGTGTTGGAGCGTGCCTCAACAAGAAAATGGTGCCGTCTGGTTTGCTTAATAATAGAATGAATTTCAAGTGATTTATACTTTTACTTTGTATACTTAAGTATATTTAGTACCAAATACTTTTAGAATTTTACTCAAGTAGTATTTTACTGGCTTACTTTCACTTTTACTTGAGTAACTATTAAGGTATCTATACTTTTACTCAAGTATGACAATTGGGTACTTTTTCCATCACTGCACACGAGCGTAATATCACCATGCACAATGCCAAGCATCGGCTGGAGTGGAGTAAAGCATACTGCCATTGGACTCTGGAGCAGTGGAAATGAGTTCACTGGAGTGATGACTCACACTTCACCATCTAGCAGTCCAACGGATGAATTATGGGTTTGGCGGATTGCAATAAGTGCCATGTGATTTTTAATGACCACAGAGAGTCAGGACACCCATTTAACATTCCATCCAGAAGACTGCACTCTACTCGGGGTGATGTCCTCATCACTGTCCTGGGGTATTGGGAGGAGATCTGTAGTCCAGAGGGCCTCCTTCTGGCCCTCCAACACCACCATTGATACCATAAGTCAATTGTGCAACCTGTAAATGTTTGAGAGGGCAGGATAATTATGATTTAAAAAGTTTAACTGTCCAGATTCCGTCTACACTCGCAATACATCCAGACAATGCGTGGCTGACTACCTCCGGAGGTGAGCAGGAAGATCCCAATCAGATCTCAATTTGACTTTTGATTGTGTCCACCATTTTAGACAGGTGTAGAAAATCAGAAAGTGGACAAGACCAGGACAAAGGACACATGTGAGAACCAGTTATAAACAGAGCTATTGAGAGTAAGGGCTAGATTCAATCCGGACCACGGAAGATCTGAGTTATAGTACAACTGAAATGTAAAGGTAATTTCTGATCGATCCGAAACATGACACAGCGTTTACTGTGAATGCAGTCTCCATAAACTTGAGAAAACTGCCTTTCAATTTAAAGAATTCAATGCGATCAAACATTGTCATCTAGGCACCATTTACAGATGATTTCCGTCTCCCACCATGGTGGGGTAGTTCACACAGCTGGGGTTGGGGTAGTTCACACAGCTGGGGTTGGGGTAGTTCACACAGCTGGGGTTGGGGTAGTTCACACAGCTGGGGTTGGGGTAGTTCACACAGCTGGGGTTGGGGTAGTTCACACAGCTGGGGTTGGGGTAGTTCACACAGCTGGGGTTGGGGTAGTTCACACAGCTGGGGTTGGGGTAGTTCACACAGCTGGGGTTGGGGTAGTTCACACAGCTGGGGTTGGGGTAGTTCACACAGCTGGGGTTGGGGTAGTCCCACCATACTGTAGATGGAGGGTAATGCTGGACCTGGAGATTCCTGCTCTTCACCACCTACATGACTGTTACCTGGAGTCTGGAGAATAAAAACATACAGTAACATTTTCACTGTGAATTTATGAACGGTGACCCGGTTATAAAACAAGGTCTTAAAAGCTGCAATCAGCAGTTGAAACAAAGCAAACTCACTGCCCCTGTTTTGGTAAAAAGCTGAGCGATGAGGCTGGAGAAATGTAACCACTCTTAAATTCATAGATAGAGCTATGGATTAAAGAACTGACCATCCATGTTTTTAACCATGTTTTGAGGCTACAGTGGTGTCCTAAATGATTTACAACCTTGATAAAGTTGAGCAATAATGACTGGCCAGGGTCGGTAATTTATATTATACTAATACAATTGCTCAGAGAAAGAGATTTTGTTTAACAACTACTTTTTTTCTCTCTTTTTGAGAGGGGTCAACATTATTGACACCCCTACATTTTTTATATAAATAAAGTAGTTAAAAGCTTAGTATTTGGTCACACATTCCTACTACGCAGTGACTAGGTCAAGCTTGTGACTCTTCATACTTGTTGGATGAATTTACAAATAGTTTTGGTTGTGTTTCAGATTATTTTGTGCCCAATAGAAATGAATAACTAATGTATTGTGATTTTGGAGTCACTTTTGTTGTACATAATAATAGAATGTTTCTAAACAATTCTACATTAATGTGGATGCTACCATGACCTCGGAAAATCCTTAAGGATTTGTGAATAATGATTAGTGAGAAAGCTAAAGGGTCAAAGATCATAACCATACCCTCAAGACATTTTAACCCCTTGTTATTGGTAATGGTGAGAGGTTAGTATGTCTTGAGGGTATGGTTTTTAGAGTGACAATTCTGACACCTACCTTTGTGAGAAAATGATTTAAAAAATATATATATTGCAATTGTATTAGTATAAATTAATATGATTCCCCTTTTTTTTTCATTATTAAGGGTGGCAATCATTTCTGACCCCACTGTATTGTAGTGTTTGTTTACATTTGCTTTGTTTCCAAACTGAGTCCAAATATGGATGCAGCAACTGCAGATTGACCCTTCAATGACCTCAAGTAAATAAATACAATTTATCTGTGGCTGTTCAATAATCTACAATATGAGCATGAAATTAACTTGAGTTTACCAGTAATTTGGAATTTCTTTTTGTGAATACAATGTTTTCATCAAGAATGACACAGTATCAGTAGTGTTAAATATGAGGTATCTTACCCTGACAGTAGCATACTCTGTGTTTATACTATCCTCTTTGTAACCTATAAATCAACCACATAAAAGATCTATAAAGGTTTGCTATGAGTGTACATACATACATACAGTATATATATATAATGTGAAATAATTACAACCTGTTATCAACAGTACTCACAGTGGTTTAATTAATAAAATGAAGTTTCTGTATTAAGAGTCATCCTGCAGCAAGAACAGTGAGCTTACCTTTATTCAGCTTCTGCCAAGCAATCAGGACACATCCAACGAAGATGATGATGATGATGATGATGATGATGATGATGATGATGATGCCGACATTGTAGTTTTGGTTCTCTTTGTCCCGCACTGGTACTGCAATATAGTGACATAAAAATCACAACGTCAACATAGGATATAACATCTAGTCTAGTGTGTATGTGTGTGTGCGCACGAAAGTGTGTATCCACAAAAGTGTGTGTGCATGCATGGGTGCGTGTCTTACTAGAATTGGATGCACAAATCGTTTCGATCTCCTTCATGTTAGGGGCCCAGCTGACTTGGTTGCTGTGGTTACAGATGATGGAACCCCCTGCCACATAGACAGAGAGCAGGGGGACAGTGGAGGTCTCAGGCCCTCTACTCTCTCCTCCCACCTGAGAGCAGGTGTTGCTGTTACAGCTGGAGGTGACAGAGATGTTCTGACCTCTGCAAGTCACAGTCATGTTACAGGTGCCATTGATGGAGGAGACAGAGTCCACTGTCAGGACTGGAGGCTCAACTCTCTCTGAAAACACAACAGATAAACATGGTTAGAAAACCACACACACGCTGATAATTTTTCTAGACACCATTTCATGTGGTTGACATTTTCTGTACCTTAAGAGGCAGTCAATTTAAATGCATTTAACCTGAGATAGAATTCATATTTTACTATTGATTGCTACTGTAACCATATCAATACAAAGAGAAGGATGGCAGGAAGGAGGACAACCTACCTTGAACTGATATCTGGTACTTGGCAACATCTTTGTTTTCTTCACCACTCACTCCTGCGTCATAAAGACCACTGTCTCCTTCCTGTAGGTTCTTCAGTACTAGAGAGAAGTTTGCCTCACTAAACTCAACCCTGCCTTGGTATTTAGTGTATACTTTCACTGTTGATGATTCATTGGAGTATTTTACTAAAGTGTGAGATTTGTTAAAAGTCCACTTTAAATCCTCAATATTATTTAGTTTAGCATATCCCTGGACGTCCAGACGAACATTTTCTCCCTTCAGCACAAACCGTTTCAGAGTCTCAATGCTGGACTCTGAAATAAACAGACAGAAAACTTCATGTAAAAATGAACAGTCTACCAAGAACACGTTATAAAAATATATATATGGTGATTCAATGTACAATTGTAAGTTAACCAGGTGCAATAGGATTGTGCGTTTGCTCAACATTTGGGCATATACAGAGCCTTCAGAAAGTATTCTACATTTTGTTGTATTACAGCCTGAATATAAAATTGATTAAATTAAGATTGTTTTGTCACTGGCCTACACACAATACCCCATAATGTCAAAGGAATTATGTTTACTGAAAAATTTTGCAAATTCATTAAAAATGAAAAGCTGAAATGTCTTGAGTCAATATGTATTCAACCAAGTTGGTTATGGCCTAAATAAGTTCAGTAGTAAAAATGTGCATAACACATCCCATAATGAGGTGACTCTGTGTGCAATAATAGTGTTTAGAAGACAATGACTGTTCCTGAGTGGCCGAGTTACAGTTTTGACTTTAAAGCTACTTAAATCTATGGCAAGGCCTGAAAATGGTTGTCTTGCAATGATCAGCAACCAATTTGACAGAGCTTGAAGAATTTATAAAATAATAAGGTTAAAATGTTGCACAATCCAGGTGTGGAAAACTTATAGAGACTTTCCCAGAAAGACTCTCAGATGTAATCGCTGCCAAAGGTTATTCTACAATGTACGGACTTGGTGGTGTGAATACTTATTTCATACTGTATTTCATTTTCAAAACATGTTTTCATTTGGTAATTATGGGGTATTGTGTGTAGATGGGTGAGAAAAATATATATATTTCATGCATTTTGATTTCACAACAAAATGTGGAATAAGTCAAGGGGTATGAATACTTTCTGAAGGCCCTGTAGCTGAACCAACATACAAACTTTATATATTACATTTTAGAGGGAGGGTCCTAAGCTGACATATGGCATTGTTTTAAGATGTATCATTTAGCTATTTGATTTAGAATTTTAGGACCCTTTAGGTATAAAAAAATATATACATACAAAAACAATGATTTGATATAAAATATTACAATTGGCTTTGACTACTATAGCCCATAGAAATGCATTGAATGACACATTTATAAATGGCAAAAAAGACAGTCAAAATAAATCATAAGGAATGCAGTTAAGTGTCTGTCCAATATTTAGGAGATAAGAACATTCAGGAAATATATATATTTTTTAACACATATTTTGGCCCTTTTTTTAGGTAGGTAAAATCGCTGTACTTCCATAAATGTTTTACGGAGACCACCGGAGACAACCTTTGTGTTCGTGAGACTCTCCTCTTTCCATAGAGTGGTTCCATTCATTTCTAGGCCAAAATGTTCGGACGCTACAAACGTTTGCGTGAGAAGACCGATTGTCAGGATGTCTCATGGTCTGACAAATACCGCTGTAGCTTGGCCACCTTCCATCGCATATGTGGAAGGCCGCCATAGGATGTGATGCATTGAGACGCAGCCCATACAAAAACACAGATATCTCTAGCTTGAACTGACTGATTTTGTTTTGATTGACAGCGGTGCGTCAACAAACTCTAGGGGTCAAATAAACAAACTTTAACACATTAGCTGAAATTGTCCTTTAGAAGTCCAAACTCACAGAATTGAGCTCATTAAGCAATTGCTTAAGTTAACTTTTTTTTACAGAGCAACAGTATGTTTATGGTAACTATAGTTGAATTAGCATGAATTACAAAACACTTTGCCTGTTTTCTGTGCATTGTACTAAATCCACCTTAATTCAGAGACCTGTTCTAAGATACAGTATGTTGGGTGATGTTTCATGCATTAAAGTGTTTATGTTCATTGTAGAGTTTGTGGTCTAAAATACAGTAGATATCCATCATGAAACCAGTTGGCTTATAAATGGCTGTCAACGTTCTGTCAATACCACCCCCACCCTCGTGCTGAAGCTGTGGTTTCCACATCCTGTAGCTCAAGGTGTTTCTCACACGTTTATACTAACTCTAAAACGCTATACGTTTGCTACTTGTAATTACACAACAGTAAGATTCAACAAATTACAACTAGTTAACCAATTGATCAACGTTAACCGATAGAGCTACTTTCAATGAAATATCATAATATCCGAATTATATTCCATTTCAAATATCATAATATATATTCAAAATATCAGAATTGAATGACTTGCCTAGTTAAATAAAGGTTAAACAAAACAAATAAAATAGTGTTCTAACCACCTATCCCCATACAGAGAGAACCTCTGATACTGTTGTTTGGGATATGACATCAAGGCAAGTGGTAAAGTACAGTAGGAAGCATGACATATCAGGTATATGACTGGATATCCAGTATATATACACATTTGTTTTTGTTGGTTTTACAGGATAGTGACAATTATCTGAAGAACAGTGACTCGTGGACTCTTGTCTTGTGTGTCCTGGTAGGACCCAGGCTACCCTGCCTTGTCCTTCCCCCTTCTTGTCTTATCATGTGAATGTTTTTTGTCACTGTGCTGTTGTCTTTGTAAATAAAACATACAAATTATAAATAGCAAAAAATTACTCATCAACATGTGCGTAGCCCATCCCTAACATCAAGTGAAACTATCAGCACTAACCTATTGCCTGATACCTGCCTTTCCGATCAGATTATTGGTAAACATATCTTAATCAATGCAGCCAATACTAGAGCAAAGGTAGAATATTTACCTGATCCTTGGACTAGAGCTGATAGAAAAACAATATAATGTAAGAGAGCTGCCATACTTTTTGTTGAACATACCCAGTAAAACAGGAAGTTAAAGTAAGTTCCTCAACTTGTGTAGCACTGTAACGGTTTCCTTGAGTCGAAGGAGAGGCGGACCAAAACGCAGCATGGTGATTATTCATGGTTCTTTAATAAAGCAACTACACATTAACAAACTAACAAAACAAGAAATGTGAAAATCCAAAACAGCCCTATCTGGTGCAAACACAGAGACAGGAACAATCACCCACAAAACCCAACACCAAACAGGCTACCTAAATATGGTTCCCAATCAGAGACAATGACTAACAGCTGCCTCTGATTGAGAACCATATCAGGCCAAACATAGAAATAGACAAACTAGACATGTAACATAGAATGCCCACTCAGATCACACCCTGACCAAACAAAACATAGAAACATACAAAGCAAACTATGGTCAGGGTGTGACAAGCACATTATAAGTCACACGATGGGTGGGTTACATATTTTTCAGTCTATGAAGGCATGACTTGGGTAAATTCGAATTCCAATTCAATCATTTACAAAGGGCTTCTATTTACAAAGCCTTCTCTGTAAACTCAAAATGAGGAACTATTTGTGAAAAGTTTTCCATTTTATGATTGTAGATTAAAATCACTTCCTGCATTGACAGACTTTTATATTAAAATATACCACAACCCTGCAATAAGGAGTCAACATCGTCATGCATTTTCAAATTATACAAGTATTTTGTCTTATGTTGCAAAAGACGTTCTGTAAGTCTGAAACCCTACTGTACCTCTTCAAATAAAATCTTAACACAGTAAGTCAGTCTTATGCACCCCCCTCCCCAAAAAAGTGCTCTTGTCTTTTACTACTACCACTGATTTAGCTGAAAACTTAATTGTTGCAAAAAAATTGCTTGCTTCGACTGTGATATGTGGTTGTCTCGCCTAAGTATCTTAAAATTAATGCACTAACTAAGTGAACGTAGATGCTGGGATTTGAGGAGCAGGTGCAGATGGTAAGTTTAATATAACAAGAAGCATGAACAAATACAACGTAGGAGCAGCATCTAGACAACAATACTGCCTGGGGAAAGAACCTAAGAGATTGATAGATAAAGGGGAGGTAATGAGTGAGGTAATGGAGTACAGGTGTGCGTAATAATGAAGTGCGGAATGCGCGTAATGAGGAATGCCAGGTGCGCGTGAAGACGGTTCACAGGACCGGTGGTTAGTAAACCAGCGACATTGACCACCGGAGGGGAGGAGCGGGAGTAGATGTGACAGTACCCCCCCCCCCCTCATCAAGAGGGACGGCCCCGAGGACGAGGAGCGGACTGGTCCGGGTGGTGAAGATGGAAAATACGGATGATGCTGGGATACAGAATGTCCTCGGGACCAACACCGCTCCTTTGGGCCGTATTTTGTACCATTTTAAAGATAATCTTGTTGTTAATCCCATCACAGTGTCCAATTTCAAAAAGGCTTTACAGCGAAAGCACACCGCTGAATCACAGATGAACACAGCCATTTTTGCAGCCAAAGAGAGGAGTCACAAAAAGCAGAAACAAAGATAAAATGAATCACTAACCTTTGATGATCTTCATCAGATGACACTCATAGGACTTCATGTTACACAATACATGTATGTTTTGTTCGATAAAGTGCATATTTATATCAAAAAATCTGATTTTACATTGGCGTGTTATGTTCAGTAGTTCCAAAACTTGTGGTGATTTTGCAGAGAGCCACATCAATTTACAAAAATACTCATAATAAACATTGATATAAAATATACAACTATTATGCATGGAAATATAGATACACTTCTCCTTAACCTTATGAAAACCCAAATCTCTCATTTGGAAGCTAAAATTACATTTCATCTCTTCACCAATAATTGTATATTTAAACATTTAAAAAGCCTAACAATTCCATGAGAATCTGATAACTATAATGTGTAGCCTTTCCACTGTAGAGTTTATGTCATAATATCATTGATGAGAATGTCTCAGATGACAACCGAACTGACATCATATTCATTGGGGAAAGTTTGAATTTTATAGCATTTTATTTAAATCTGGCGCTCTGCATTTCCCCAGGCAATTGGCCAGTTGAGACGCTAGCGTCTCCCTATCAGCTCAGGTGAGAGATTTGTCTGCTTGGAAAAATCAGATTATTCCCCAGTGTCGTGTCTTTGGCTATGCCGGATTAAGTGATATGACATGCTATTCTATAAAATAATTTATCTGTAATTAATATTACCCGATTGAGCTAATCATGTAAATTCAATTAACTAGAAAGTCGGGCCACCACAAAATAATATTTATAGAGCAGTTATCGTCCGAATAAATTCTTTAAGGGCTAGTAATATTTTACATCAATAGCAGTCAATATTAATCGTCACCTTATTTCAGTCTCATCTGAAAGTTGTAAATTCTTGATTTTCTTCGCAAACCCTGGCTAACAAGTTGAATCAGCAATAAAAAATTGGGTTTAATTATTTATTTACTAAATACCTAACTAATCACACATAATTACATTTACACAGAATGAATCATACCTTGATTACAAATTATGTCATAAAGGAAAACGTCCCTAGCGGACGGAGCAGATATGACAGCTGGTTACACAAAAGAAAGGGAGGCTGGGTTTGAGTGAAGCGGGAAGACTTGGGGAACAAAGGGAGAAGCCATGCTATCGTGAATACAGTATCTTATTCATTTTAAATGACCATTTGGAAAAGGAAAATGCAATAAATATTTACTCTGAGCTGCGCTTTGGTAGGTTGGTGGTAGATGGTAGATGGAAGGCTGTGTTGCCCAATCGAGTCCTTTGTCCTTTGAAGAATGTCTCTGGTGGTAAATTGATCCGTTGTAGTAACGTCGTTGTGTGGTAGACGGGATACTCTGTCTGTTCTTTCCTAGCCCACGTTTGCAGCTGCTGTTGCTAACTCAACGGCTAGGAGGTATCACTTCTGTAGTGAATAAGAGTTCAAAGTTCATACCATTCACAACCTAAGCTCACGCTGAGGTTGGCTTCGTTCTGTAGTTATTATCTGAACCATTCTGACATCGGATTGTCATCCTAATGTACCCAGAACATAGGTCGTCAAGGGCTTATATAGTGGAGGGAGAAGGGCGTGTTTCACAGGTCTACAGCCCATGTCTCTTCACAGGGGCGGGTCACTGATTGAGCAGAGCCCTAACCTTATGAAAACCCAAATCTCTCATTTGGAAGCTAAAATTACATTTAATCTCTTCACCAATAATTTTATATTTAAACATTTAAAAAGCCCAACAATTCCATGAGAATCGGATAACTATAATGTGTAGCCTTTCTACTGTAGAGTTTATGTCACGCTATCATTGATGAGAATGTCTCAGATGACAACCGAACTGACATCATATTCATTAAGTACCAATGCATATGTCCAACTGGTTGGATTAACATAATATGGTTCATTTCCCCCCAACTTCTGATGATCCCAGAATCTCTATGTTAATCAAGGGATTTTCAAATGTCACATCAGTAGGGTAGAGAGAGGAAAAAGAGGGGGAGAGGTATTTATGACACTGATCTTTCAGTCCATGGAGTCCATGGAGAATAAGAGCACCTCCTATGCCTTTCGCAACAAAAGCTCCAGCTGAAATATCATTGCCAGAATCCATAAATTAAATTGTATAATGAAGCATATGTGTAACTGTATGAAGCGACGGTCTAAAGCCATGGTTATACACATTTCATGTGATGGAACATTGTATCATGTGAAAAGACAGCCTTGAAAATGTTCATCTTGTCTTTTGTGTCATAAACAATCCTGGTTCCTGCGGGGCAGAACGCCCAGAATATTTTCTATATGTTAAAACAGGAGACGGTGCCAGACACATACAGGAACCACACCTATGTAACTTGTCTGTGGAAGCAGTATAAGACATCTAACGGGACTGCCCTGGGGGGAGCTCACTTCAGACCAGTACTGTCATATTATCCAGGTCTGTGCCCAAACAATTCGAGCTTCTACTTATAATAAATCCACCTTTCCAGAACAAGCCTCTGACTGTTGCCACTTGTTGTAGACCCCCTCAGCCCCCAGCTGTGCCCTGGACACCATATGTGAATTGATTGCCGCCTATCAATCTTCAGAGTTCGTACTGTTAGGTGATGCTTAACACACCGGCCGACCTACAATCTAAACTAGATGCCCTCAATCTCACACAAATAATCAAGGAATCTACCATGTCCAAACCTAAATCAGTAACCATAGAAATCATCCTAACCAACCTGCCCTCTAAATACACCTCTGCTCTCTTCAACCAGGATCTCAGCGATCACTGCGTCATTGCATGGGTCCGCGGTCAAACGACCACCCCTCATTACTGTCAAAAGCTCCCTAAAACACTTCAGCGAGCAGGCCTTTCTATTCAACCTGGCACAGGTATCCTGGAAGGATATTGACCTCATCCCGTCAGCAGAGGATGCCAGCTTGCTCTTTAAAAGTATTTTCCTCACCATCTTAAATGAGCATGCCGAACAGAAAACCTAGGAATGCACTCACAGCCTTATCTAAAACACCCCAGAGCTCAGTTTTGTCAGTTCAACCATAGGTTAATTACCTTATCTGTTTACTTAATCCACAACCCATTCCTTTCTTCCTAGTTGGAATGGTGTTCATTAACTTTAATTACTCCTTGTCCGTGTCACACAATCCCTTCTTATGAACTCATATTGTTAATCAGATATAATAAAACAGAGTATAAGTTTACTTAGTGACAGTTTCATTTAAAATAAGTCTATTGTTCAGTCATTTAATCATAATTTTCCTAACAGATACTAAAGTCCATGGAGAATAAGATCACCTCCTCCCAGCTGTCTACTGCACTGAGGCTAAGAAACACTTTCACCACCGATAAATCTACGATAATTGATGATTTCAATAAGCATTTTTCTATGGCTGGTCATGCTTTCCACCTGTCTACCCCGGCCAACAACTCTGCACACCCTGCAGCTTGCCGAAGACCCCCCACTTCTCCTTCACCCAAATCAAGACAGCTGATGTTCTGAAAGAGCTGCAAAATCTGGATCCCTACAAATCAGCCAGGCTAGATAATCTGGACCTTCTCTCTCTTTCTAAAATTATCAGCCAAAAATGTTAGCCTGTTCAACCTCTATTTCGTATCGTCAGAGATACCCAAATATTTGAAAGCTGCCATTTTCATCCCCATCTTCAAAGGTGGAGACACACTAGACCTAAACTGTTATAGACCTATTTTCATCCTGTCCTGCCTTTCTAAAAATCTTTGCAAGCCAAGTTCTCACACAGATCACCGACCATTTAGAATCCCACCATACCTTCACCACTATGCAATCTGGTTTCCAAACTGGTCATGGGTGCACCTCAGTCACGCTCAAGGTGCTAAACAATATCATAACCGCCATCGATAAAAGACAGTACTGTGCAGTCGTCTTCATCAACCTGGCCAAGGCTTTCGACTCTGTCAATCACTGCATTCTTATCTTCAGACTCAATAGCCTTGGTTTCTCAAATAACTGCCTCACCTGGTTCAGCAATTACTTCTCAGATAGAGTTCAGTGTGTCAAATCGGAGGGCCTGTTGTCCGGACCTCTGGCAGTCTCTATTAGGGTGCCACAGGGTTCAATTCTCGGGCCGACTCTTTTCTCTGTATGTTGCTCTTGCTGCTGGTGATTCTCTGATCCAGCTCTACGCAGACGACACCATTCTGTATACATCTGGCCCTTCTTTGGACACTGTCTTAACAAACCTCCAAACGAGCTTCAATGCCATACAACACTCAACACTCCATACAACTGCTTTTAAATGCTAGTAAAAATAAATGCATGCTCTTCAACCGATTGCTGCCCGGCTAGCATCATGACTCTGGATGGTTCTGAGTTAGAATATGTGGACAACTAAAATACCTAGGTGTCTGGTTAGACTGTAAACTCTCTTTCCAGACTCACACTAAGCATCTCCAATCCAAAATTAAATCTAGAATAGGCTTCCTATTTTGCAACAAAGCCTCTTTCACTCATGCTACCAAACATACACTCATAAAACTGACTATCCTACTGTTACAGGAATTAAATTCCTACATGTTTTAATACCCAATTAAACACTGTCAATTCCTAAGAATTTGTAAGACTCTTATTTGCATAAAATGGACAAGAGACCAGTCTCAAAATCAATCAGCAGAGTTTATTCTCGAGAGTACTGAACATGATGCAAATTAATGACTTGATTTTCTGTAATTTTGTTTTAGATTCCGTCTCTCACAGTTGAAGTGTACCTATGATAAAAAATTACAGACCTCTACATGCTTTGTAAGTAGGAAAACCTGCAAAACCGGCAGTGTATCAAATACTTGTTCTCCCCACTGTATATACTGTATTCTACACCATCTACTGCACCTTGCCTATGCCGCACGCCATTGCACATCCATATATTTATATGTACATATTCTATTCATCCCTTTACATTTGTGCGTATTTGTCTGTATAAGGTAGTTGTTGTGAATTTGTTAGATTACTTGTTCGATATTACTGTATATGTAACGGTTGTCGTCGGGAGAAGGGCTAGGTGCAATACACAAAACAGAAAACAACTACCCACAAACAGGCTACCTAAGTATGGTTCTCAATCAGAGACAACGATCGACAGCTGCCTCGGATTGGGAACCATACCAGGCCAAACACATAGAAATACAACACACAGAACAAAACATAGAATGAAAAACATAGAATGCCCACCCCAACTCACGCCCTGACCAAACCAAAATAGAGACATAATAAATGAACTAAGGTCAGGACGTGACAGCATAGTCGGAACTAGAAGCACAAGCATTTCGCTATATTCGCATTAACATCTGCTAACCATGTGTATGTGACCAATAAAATTTGACTTGATTAGATTTACATTTTTTTGTACCGTTTGTATGTTTAATTTTAATTCGCATGGATTTTAAAGAGAAATTGAAATGGACGAGCTGATAAAAGGGAATGCCGTATGGAACTAAACTATAAATATGGATTGATGTCTGGAAACTACTATGTTTTATAGAGAAAACCGTGCCTTAAAAATACTTTTTTTTTTTAAACTATTACATTGTTGTCTGCCTCTACCTCACACTGCCCAGATTATAAAGAACCTTCACATTCCACTCCCTCCAGTCTATTTATCCTGAACTGCTTCAGTCAATAAATCAAATCAAATCAAATCCCTTTATATAGCCCTTCAAACATCAGCTGAAGTGCTGAAACAGAAACCCAGCCTAAAACCCCAAACAGCAAGCAATGCAGGTGTAGAAGCACGGTGGCTAGGAAAAACTCCCTAGAAAGCCCAAAACCTAGGAAGAAACCTAGAGAGGAACCAGGCTATGTGGGGTGGCCAGTCCTCTTCTGGCAGTGCCAGGTGGAGATTATAACAAAACATAGCCAAGATGTTCAAATGTTCATAAATGACCAGCATGGTCAAATAATAATAATCACAGGCAGAACAGTTGAAACTGGAGCAGCAGCGCGGCCAGGTGGACTGGGGACCACAAGGAGTCATCATGCCAGGTAGTCCTGAGGCATGGTCCTAGGGCTCATGTCCTCGAGAGAGAGAGAGAGAAAGAAAGAGAGAAAGAATTAGAGAGAGCATACTTAAGTTCACACAGGAGGGACAGGAGATAACAATATAAATATAACAAACTGACCCTAGCCCCCCGACACAAACTATTGCAGCATAAATACTGGAGGCTGAGACAGGAGGGGTCAGGAGACACTGTGTCCCCATCCGATGACACCCCCGGACAGGGCCAAACAGGAAGGATATAACCACACCCACTTTGCCAAAGCACAGCCCCCACACCACTAGAGGGATATCTTCAACCACCAACTTACCATCCTGAGACAAGGCCGAGTATAGCCCATAAAGATCTCCGCCACGGCACAACCCAAGGGGCGGAGCCAACCCAGACAGGAAGATCACATCAGTGACTCAACCCACTCAAGTGACGCACCCCTCCTAGGGACGGCATGAAAGAGCACCTGTAAGCCAGTGACTCAGCCCCTGTAATAGGGTTAGATGCAGAGAATCCCAGTGGAAAGAGGGGAACCGGCCAGGCAGAGACAGCAAGGGCGGTCCGTTGCTCCAGAGCCTTTCCGTTCACCTTCACACTCCTGGGCAAGACTACACTCAATCATATGACCACTGAAGAGATGAGTCTTCAGTAAAGACTTAAAGATTGAGATCGAGTTTGCGTCTCTCACATGGGTAGGCAGACCATTCCATAAAAATTGAGCTATATAGGAGAAAGCCCTACCTCCAGCTGTTTGCTTAGAAATTCTAGGGACAATTAGGAGGCCTGCGTCTTGTGACCATAGTGTATGTGTAGGTATGTACGGCAGGACCAAATCAGAGAGATAGGTAGGAGCAACCCCATGTAATGCTTTGTAGGTTAGCAGTAAATCCTTGAAATCAGGCCTTGCCTTGACAGGAAGCCAGTGTATGGAGGCTAGCACTGGAGTAATATGATCACATGTTTTTGTTCTAGTAAGGATTCTATTCTATCTATTTAGCACTAACTGAAGTTTATTTTGTGCTTTATCCGGGTAGCCGGAAAGTAGAGCATTGCAGTAGTCTAACCGAGAAGTAACAAAATCATGGATTAATTTTTCTGCATCATTTTTGGACAGAAAGTTTCAGATTTTTGCAATGTGATGTAGATGGAAAAAAGCTGTCCTTAAAACAGTCTTGATATGTTTGTCAAAAGAGAGATCAGGGTCCAGAGTAACGCAGAGGTCCTTCACACTTTTATTTGAGACGACTGTACAACCATTAAGATTAATTGTCAGATTCAACAGAAGATCTCTTTGTTTCTTGGGACCTAGAACAAGCATCTCTGTTTAAAAGTAGAAAGTTTGCAGCCATCCACTTCCTTATGTCTGAAACACAGGCTTCTAGCGAGGGCAATTTTGGAGCTTCACCATGTTTCATTGAAATGTACAGCTGTGTGTCATCCGCATAGCAGTGAAAGTTAACATTATGTTTTCGAATGACATCCCCAAGAGGTAAGATATATAGTGAAAACAATAGTGGTCCTAAAACGGAACCTTGAGGAACACCGAAATTGACAGTTGATTTGTCAGAGGAAAAACCATTCACAGAGACAAACTGAGATCTTTCCGACAGATAAGATCTAAACCAGGCCAGAACTTGTCCGTGTAGACCAATTTGTGTTTCCAATCTCTCCAAAAGGATTTGGTGATTGATGGTATCAAAAGCAGCACTAAGGTCTAGGAGCACAAGGACAGATGCAGAGCCTCTGTCTGATGCCATTAAAAGGTAATTTACCACCTTCACAAGTGCAGTCTCAGTGCTATGATAGGGTTTAAAACCAGACTGAAGCATTTCGTATACATTGTTTGTCTTCAGGAAGGCAGTGAGTTGTTGCGCAACAGCCTTTTCTAAAAAGTTTGAGAGGAATGGAAGATTCAATATAGGCCAATAGTTTTTTATATTTTCTGGGTCAAGGTTTGGCCTTTTCAAGAGAGGCTTTATTACTGCCACTTTTAGTGAGTTTGGTACACATCCGGTGGATAGAGAGCCGTTTATTATGTTCTACATAGGAGAGCCAAGCACAGGAAGCAGCTCTTTCAGTAGTTTAGTTGGAATAGGGTCCAGTATGCAGCTTGACGGTTTAGAGGTCATGATTATTTCCATCATTGTGTCAAGAGATATAGTACTAAAACACTTGAGTGTCTCTCTTGATCCTAGGTCCTGGCAGAGTTGTGCAGACTCAGGACAACTGAGCTTTGAAGGAATACGCAGATTTAAAGAGGAGTCCGTAATTTGCTTTCTAATAATCATGATCTTTTCCTCAAAGAAGTTCATGAATTTATCACTGCTGAAGTGAAAGCCATCCTCTCTTGGGGAATGCTGCTTTTTAGTTAGCTTTGTGACAGTATCAAAAAGGAATTTTGGATTGTTCTTATTTTCCTCAATTAATTTGGAGAAATAGGATGATCGAGCAGCAGTAAGGGCTCTTCTATACTGCACGGTACTGTCTTTCCAAGCTAGCCGGAAGACTTCCTGTTTGGTGTGGCGCCATTTCCGTTCCAATTTTCTGGAAGCTTGCTTCAGAGCTCTGGTATTTTTTGTATACCAGGGAGCTAGTTTCTTATGAGAAATGTTTTTAGGGGTACAACTGCATCTAGGGTATTGCGCAAGGTTAAATTGAGTTCCTCGGTTAGGTGGTTAACTGATTTTTGGTCGCTGACGTCCTTGGGTAGACAGAGGGAGTCTGGAAGGACATCAAGGAATCTTTGTGTTGTCTGTGAATTTATAGCATGACTTTTGATGTTCCTTGGTTGGGGTCTGAGCAGATTATTTGTTGCAATTGCAAATGTAATAAAATGGTGGTCCGATATTCCAGGATTATGACGAAAAACATTAAGATCCACAACATTTATTCCATGGGACAAAACTAGGTCCAGAGTATGACTGTGACAGTGGGTAAGTCCAGAGACATGTTGGACAAAACCCACTGAGTCGATGATGGCTCCGAAAGCCTTTTGGAGTGGGTCTGTGGACTTTTCCATGTGAATATTAAAGTCACCAAAAATTTGAATATTATCTGCTATGACTACAAGGTCTGATAGGAATTCAGGGAACTCAGTGAGGAACGCTGTATATAGCCCAGGAGCACTGTAAACAGTAGCTATAAAAAGTGATTGAGTAGGCTGCATAGATTTCATGACTAGAAGCTCAAAAGACGAAAACATATATATATTTTTTAGAAATTGAAATTTGCTATCGTAAATGTTAGCAACACCTCCGCCTTTGTGGGATGTGTGGGGGATATGGTCACTAGTGTAGCCAGGAGGCGAGGCCTCATTTAACACAGTAAATTCATCAGGCTTAAGCCATGTTTCCGTCAGGCCAATCACATCAAGATTATGATCAGTGATTAGTTCATTGACTATAATTGCCTTTGAAGTGAGGGATCTAACATTAAGCGGTAGTGGTCGATAAGGGCCCTGTCGTTCCATCCCTCTCCTGCGGCCAGGGTCCGAATTTCCAGGGCAAACTCCTGGGCGCTCCTCATCCCCTGCCTGAATCTGTCGCCCGTAATAAAGTGCAGTGACGTGTACTGAACCTGTCGCCCTTAATAAAGTGCAGTGCGCTATGATAAACAGTGTCCAATGACTTCAATACAGTGGCAGCTGCATTCATATAGACAATATCACCATAATCTATGACTAGTATGAATGTCGACTGAATTATTTGTTTTATGATAGTTAATGAAACACATGGCTCCCCTTTTTGGGTCTCAGTAATTTGGTAGGGGCTGCCCCATCAGAAATGTTAAAAACGTGTTGGAAATACTCTACTTACGCGGCAGGGTAGCCTAGTGGTTAGAGCGTGTGACTAGTAACCGGAAGGTTGCGAGTTCAAACCCCTGAGCTGACAAGGTACAAATCTCTCTTTCTGCCCCTGAACAGGCAGTTAACCCACTGTTCCTAGGCCGTCATTGAAAATAAGAATTTGTTCTTAACTGACTTGCCTATTTAAATAAAGGTAAAATACATTTTAAAAATTACAAAATTACAAATCTTATAGTTACACAAGTTGATTTGTAACATGCTAAAAATGCATTATACCCCGTCTTTAATTTCACAAACACCTGAGTTTGGAGAGCATTTTCAGTTCAGAATGTGTTAATCTTCTGGTTATGGGTGTAAACAGCTACTGGAGGAAG